>NW_017099623.1:0-17556 GCF_001412225.1 Nicrophorus vespilloides
CACATTCGGGCCAAGAGTGAGCAATTAGAAATAATGTTTAGAAAACTCTACTGGAATTATCAGTGGAAAATAAATTACTTATATACAAAGTAATACTGAAACCAGTATGGACGTATGGTATCTAATTGTGCGGTGCGGTCAGTAAATCGAACATACAAATTATACAAAGGTTCCAATCAAAATGCCTGGAATAAACAAATACACGAAGATCTTCATATAGATATAGCCGAGGATACAATAGCAACATTTAGTAGTAGATACCAAGATAGACTGGAGTCACCACATACTAATTTTCTGGCTATTGGTCTACTCGGAAACAATGAAACCACGAACAGGCTGAAGCGTTGCAAACCACTAGATTTAGTATATAGATTTAAGTAATTATCAATGTTCAAAATCATCATAATGGTAACTATCCACCGAGAAAGATTATCCATTTAATATCATGATGGATAGATTGTGAATAGAATTATCCGACATAAAAAAGAATATATTATTGGATAAGAATTGCATTCATTGTGTATACATTTTTGCTAAGCTTTGCATTACGAAAATATTTAGTATAATTTCATGCTCCACTGAACTTATTTAAGTTATTATATATAGTTAAAAAAAAAGAGACAATTACCTAAAGAAATATTGCATGCTGTAACTGGCGGCATTCGTGTCGCAAACAATAGACTTCATCGACCCCAACCTATATATATATGCATAAAATATAAAAATAACAACAAATAATTAGAAAAAAAAAACACACAGTCACTTTAAAATCAATTAAATTATGCAATTTACAAATGGAAAATGTTGCACTGTAGCAATATTTGCATCTTTCCAATAAATTCGAAAAAGTTGATTCGTTCTGCGACGCATTGGAAGCAAAATTTTCTACTACCTTAACTAAAGCAAATATCAAATTGTTTATTGTTGAATGTGTGTGTGTGTGTACATTTGTAGTTGTTATCGCAGGTGAAGCGTCATTTAAATAAGAGCCGCATACGTATATTTTATGACAAACGCCAAAATTTTTTCCATTCCTAATAAGCAGCTGTTTGAAGCGAAGGCGAAAACGTTATCATTTGCAAATTTACTGTACGCTTTAAAAAGACGACAAAAATTAAGACACGTAAGTAAAGTTAATCGATTGAGTAATTTTGTTTGTTGGATTTTCTTCGGTCAAGATGCACATTGAATTAGCATATGTTGAATCACGTGAAGGGAGAACGGAGAAAATCTCTTTCAATTCTTCTTGCAAATCGCGCACGTCATGAAATTAACTAATCGGAGTTATTGGGACACGCGATTCGAAATGAAAAAAAAAAATAAAAATTTACAATTACAAAATTTTTCATTCTTGAACCAGATGCGGTCGAGCGAATGTGCGTTGTCCCGGAGGCATTCTGCGCGATGTGTATGTGATGCATGTGGAGGAAGAAGAAGGTGTGTACCTTATCTGTGCAGTTGACCAAGTGTGTATGTGTGTGTGTGCGGCTAAGAGAACGAGGAAAGAAAACTTTGCAAAGCAAAGGTTAATAATAAGATAAATCGAAAAGGCGCGCGCGAGAGAGGCGTTCGCACAATGTCTCTCTTCTACTATCCATTCCGTCCGTCATGGTTTAATGCGCCCGAATGGTCTGAAATCGAATCGAGAGGTTCAGTGTTCTTCGAGATACAACCCGATGGACCAATAAACCACTCCGACAATGGTCAGGTCAGTGTTTTAAATTGCAAAAATTTAATCTAAAATTGATTCGCAACAAATTATCAAATAAGTCAATAAACGCATTCATTGTAAATCATTATTTAATAATACAATAAAGACGACGTTAGTAAACTAGTTTTTTGTTACAATTGTTTCATTCACCTTTTAATAACATCGTAACGTCAAATAGTTTGTATAACCTCGTTGAAATATTTTAAAGTTTCATTTAACTACTGAAATTTTTATTAACTACTCGCGTGGTGTATTTCATACACCACATGTATTACTACCAAACAAAGTGTATAAATGATTGTATTAAGACCATTTTCAAGTTAACTAATGCTTTTTTAATAGATTCATAACTATTTGTAATACATTAATATAACAATTTCTGAATCAGAATTGTCGTCATAAGCGTGAGCAGATGTATCAGCATCGTTCGTTATTACACCAACACTACAAAAAACATGCACAAAAACAACTTCTTTGTGCCGCAATCAACACAATATTGCACCAGCATTTAGTAAACACTTTGGTCATAGGTTACGTTAAGTTTCATAAATGGGGGAAAGAAAATATAGATGTGGTATCATTTTTTTAGAAAATTGGTGTAATTTTTACACCGGCGCGAGTAGTTAAAGATTAAACTGAAATAGAAACAATAGTTAATCAATAGTAACTTCGTAATCTGTAATCTAAATTAGTTAGTAAGAAAATTAAAAAAAATAGATCAACTATGAAAATATACAATTTTCCAACAAATGTATTTACAAGAAAAAGTAGTCTATTTTCTAAAACAGTCTATAAAATAATTGATTGCATAAATTGACGTTAAGTAATTTGACAGCAGTTTATTGTCAGAAATGTCAATCTGACATTTAAATTATGTCAATAAATAGAGTTGTGATATTCAAATAAAATACATTCTACTATGACTATAGTCATAGCTTTGACGAAATAATTGATATTAAATATCATTAAATATCAATCTGACATTTAAATTATGTCAATAAATAGAGTTGTGATATTCAAATAAAATACATTCTATTATGACTATAGTCATAGCTTTGACGAAATAATTGATTGCAGCGGTATAAATAGACGTTAAGTAATTTGACAGTAGTTAATTGTCAGAAATGTCAATCTGACATTTATATTATGTCAATAAATAGAGTTGTGATATTCAAATAAAATACATTCTACTATGACTATAGTCATAGCTTTGACGAAATAATTGATTGCTACGGGATAAATAGACGTTAAGTAATTTGACAGTAGTTAATTGTCAGAAATATCAATCTGACATTTAAATCATGTCAATCATAAGAGTTGTGATATTCAAATAAAAAACATTTTACTATGACTATAGTAATAGTAGGAAGTTTAAAGTTTGAAAAATGGATAAAATTAAAACAAACTGTAATTGCAGTTAGGAAACGAATTGACATGAGAATTATCGGTAAACAGTCTCGTTCTTGACTGCATAATTTTATTGATCAGTTGATTCCGTTTCGCCTTCTTCGGCTTTCAATTAACGTTTTTTAACCTCGTTATCTCCGCGCATAATTTAGAGAAATCTCTATGATTTTTGTACGATTCTTAAGTGTTTAATCCTTGAAAGTTAAAAAGAAAGCAAGTTTTCAGGCCTGTTATCAAAGACCCGGAGTACCGCGAAATCTTTAGGAGGGAAAAAAAACGGTCCACTTTTAAACGCAATTCCGGAATGACCATGAATATCTAATTCCTACATTCGATATTCAAATTTCTCATGATGCAACGAATCTGTTTCGTATTTTTATTTTCATTTTTTTTTCTAGATTGGTCAATTATGCATTGAGAAAAAAAAAACAAAATAAACAAAAAAAAAACGGTAATTGTAACAACTAAATTTTAGTTGAAAATTATACGATGTTATTTATTTGTTATTAAGAATTTGAAACGCGCAGTAGGAACATCAACACGCTTAACTAATATTGACAGTATTTAGTTGAGAGATTGTTTTCTGAAGTACGCGTAAATTCTTTACAAGTATTTGTTGAAATGTTTAAGATTTTCTTCTTTTTTTTTCCAGAAGAATTATGGACGATTTGAACGCGCCGCAGGTGAAGATCGAGCGGCCGCTTTACGACCATCAACAGTTACGTGAAGACTACGAGTATCAAATCTACAAACCTAATTGTAATAATAATAAACTGTCAAGAAATTTGGTAATGAACTGTTATATTGTTTTCAGATTTGAAAAAGTTCGTAGGTTCATGCCAATCCTGTCAGCCAGTCGATGCGCTGAAGAGGAGCATCCCGGTGCTGGAATGGTTACCCAAATACAAATGGAGGAGCGATTTAACCTCCGACCTCATTTCCGGTTTTACAATTGCCATCCTGCAAATTGCGCAAGGTGTGATCACAAATTAAAAAAAAAATCCAACTGACACTTTTCTTCACGTTCTTCTCTTGTTTCAGGTATGGCTTATGGTCTCCTTGGCAACGTATCTCCAGTCGTCGGAATTTACATGGCCTTCTTTCCAAATCTAGTGTACTTCCTTTTCGGCGATTCCAAGCACATTTCCATGGGTGAGTCATTTCAATTTTTCTCGATTTTCATTGTATTTCTACAGTGGCTTCGTTCTATGGCTAATTGACAATTTCCATTGCATTTTATAGCATTAACAGGACACATTAAAACGATATTACAAGCACTTAGCAACGACGACTTTAAAAATGATACCTGAGTGAATAAATCATTGTCAAATTCCAATCATCAATGTTCAAAGCAATTTGGCAGAATTCAATCAAAAATCCACAAAAAAAAAATTTATACAACCAGTAATAGTAACAAAAATATCACTAATTTTCATAAAAGGAACGTTACTATTTAACTTATAAATAAATCATTCTAATGTATTTTATCAAATATTAATTTTAATAATTTGATAAATATTACAATAAGTATAAATATTCAAACTATGAGTCTACATACTAAAAAATTGAAACCGTGTACAGTGAAACCTTGCTTAACGAGTTTAACCAGTTCCAAAACTTCCGGATGTTTACTCGTATAGTGAAACATATTCAAAAGTACACATAATATGTGTACACAAGTTTTAAAAATGATTTAGAAGGCCCGAAATCCGGGACTTCTCTCATCGTCACTCGAGTCATTTTTCTTACAATTCATTGCACATTTTTTCTTTATTGCAATTCGTTAAAGGATCGTCGTTCATCGTACAAATTCTTTTGGCCGAGAAGTTCCAGAATAAAATTAATCACACGAAATCTGTTTGTTGTTTTCGTACAGTTAATAAAACTTTAATCCACGCTAAGTCCACGGTAAACCGAGGCGCAATCCGTAAAATTTCCGATTTACGTAACTCACGTTTGTAATTTAGTTGTTTACGCATGCGACGTCATATGCAGAGCGCGGAATATGCATCTGTATAGAAAAGATTAAACCTGGAATTATTTTAATTCAAATAAAGAATATTTTGAATTACTCGAGTCTTCATTCATTTCTAATCTAATTATAGTATTGCATTTTTATAATTCTAGTTGGAATGTTGTAAATTCAATTTTGTAATATTGCAATTTTATATTATTTTTTTGGTATGTAGGTACCTTTTCCATTGTTTGCTTGATGACTGGAAAGATCGTGATCGAGCACAGCGATCCCAGCTACATGGCTTCCCGCGATCTTCCTTTGGATTCTGTGGATCCTAGTAACCCTGGTTACAGCCCCATAGAAGTTGCCTGTGCCGTAACTTTCGTGGTGGCGCTGCTTCAGGTAATCATCGACTTTCATTAAACAAACAAAAGAAGGAAGCTAAAAAATAACATCATTTTTTTCGCAGATCCTGATGTACATCTTCCGGTTAGGAATCGTGACTTCTTTGCTTTCGGAGACGTTGGTGAGCGCGTTCACCACGGGCTCCGCTTTCCACGTCTTCGTCGCGATGCTGAAAGACGCGTCCGGCATAAAAGGCCCCAAGCAGCGCGGGTATTTCGAAATCTATTACGTAAGTCGAGTGAAAAGATCCATTCAAGCCTACTCTTGACAAATGGGAGCAATTCGCCTTCCGAGTAAAAAATAAATAAATAAACACGTGGCGGAGACATAATTCAGACTCAATTGATTTTTATTTGCCAATTTTATTACTGTTTTATCTGTTGCAGGCCATCAAGAACATCATCGATAACTTCGTCAATATCAATTACGCAACGGTCACAGTCACGGTCATCGTCATCCTCGTCTCGCTGATCAATGAATTCTTTAAAGTAAACTAAATCACTCGCATCTTGTCAAGTAATTATCGTTGCGCGGATTACTTGGCAAGTATCGCTTTAAACTATATTCACTTACCTTAATTTTTGTGTCCGCAGCCGAAGGTCGCGAAGAGATGTTCGCTTCCGATCCCGATGGAGCTGATCGCCATAATTTTGGGAGCGGTCGCCTCTTACACGATGAATCTGCACGACGTTTACGGGATAAAAATCGTCGGACACATACCAGAAGGGTAAACAGAAAACCATCTTACATTTATCTGACTGTTCGTATATTATCCTTTGTTTCCATAGTATTCCTATGCCGGTATTACCAAGGTTCTCTTTGATCCAAGCCATTTGGATCGATTGCATCATGATCGCCATAGTTTCTTACACGATCTCCCTCTCATTAGGCTTAATCTACGCCCAAAAGTACAACTACGAGGTTGACGCCAATCAAGAGCTCTTGGCTCAAGTAAGATTCGCAAGGTCAAATGATTCGTCATTTAATTGGAGCCTTTTTTTTTTGTTTAGGGCATGGGCAACTTGATTGGTTCATTTTTCTCTTGCATGCCCTTCACCGCGTCCCTCTCGAGGAGCTCAGTGCAGGTGGCTGTGGGCGGTAAAACCCAATTGGTCTCCGTGGTGTCTTCGGGCATCCTCTTGGTGGTTCTCATGTGGATTGGACCGTACTTTGAACCTTTACCCAAGGTGTGCTCTTTTCATTTATTTACTTAATTCTCTTAATTTTCAAATAATATTTCATTTTTAGTGCGTCCTCGCCGGAGTGATTATCGTGGCGCTAAAAGGAATGCTCATGAAGGTGACGGATTTCTGCAAGTTCTGGTCTCTGAGTAAACTCGATGGTTTAGTTTGGTTGGTCACGTTCTTCTCCGTCGTCTTCGTCGCCACAGACATCGGTTTGTTAGTCGGCGTGGTCATGTCCCTTGCCTACATCTTTCTCTTAGGCCTCAGACCTTACACCTGTCTCTTAGGTTGGGTCCCCAACACCGATCTCTACCTGGACACGAAACGATACAAAGGCGTACGTTTCTATTAATCTCTGCAACGAAACCAATAATTTGATTAACTATTATTTTGCAGGTGAAAGAGCTTAGCGGAATCAAGATTTTCCATTATCAAGGCAGCATCAACTTCGCCTCCAAGAACTTCTTCAAAGCCGAGCTCTTCAAAGTGCTCAATCTGTATCCTCAGACGGAACTTGCCATCAGGAATAAAGTGGAGAAACTCAAATTGAAGATGGAGAAAGTCGAGGACGAACGTACCACCAACAAAATCAAGAGCAAACTGAAGAAGCTGACGAACAAAAGCAACGTCGACATGAAGTGTTTGATACTAGATTTCAGCGCTCTCAGCTACATAGACCCATCTGGCGTAACGATGCTTAAGTTGCTCTCGCAGGAATTCGAACGTATCGAAATTCCTGTTTACATTGCAGGATGTTCCGGTAAAAAAATTATTATTTGTTTTTATTTTATTTATTCATCAAATATTTTCAGAACCCGTCTACGAGACGATGAGCAAATGCGACTTGTTCAACGATAAATCAATGATCTACAAAATCTTCCCAACAGTCCACGACGCCGTCCAATTCGGTTCATCCACATTCCAAGGAAGCAGCGACACGCTCGTCTCCACGATAAGACTTTAACAGCTACAAAAGACTTACAATTAGCATTAGTAATTACCATAAGATATCTCGGTGTCCACTGTGACAGTGTACATTTTACATAATATATATATTTTAAACGATTATTATTCAAATGAAGCATATTTTCTCCCAATCTAAATTCCATTCATCTATTCCGGTTTAAATTAACGAATGACGAATGCAAACATTAATAATTCAAATTATTTACATATTTACAAATCGCTATTGTTCCAACGCGCGTTTTTAATTATTTAAATGTGATACTGCTGTAGGCAACTTAATTTGCACGCATTCGAATTAATTGCCAACCCAAAACTTTGTTTGTAAACATAACAAGTGGCTGTGGAAACAAAACGAAAATTACGTAAACAATTGGGAAAGTGACGTTAGAAAAAGTCAAACGGAAATGACGGTTTTGTCGAAGAGTAAAGCGGTTGGATGCGATACAAGGTGAGTGGATTAAATTAATAGAATAATCATTAGATTATTTTCTACTTTATTTACAGGTTAACTTTCGGTGTTCCGCTGGAAGATGTGTTTCCCGGCGGCGATATTCATCCATCTCTGAAGGTTTTTTCAAACAGCTTTGGTGGTTGTTGGATGTATTCAAAAAAAAAATGTTTTGTTTTCTTGTTTAGAATTTGTTTCTGTCAATACACGAGGCTCTCTATTTTTCGGGCGAGCCGATCGAGCATCATTTGAGGTGAGTTTCCTGAAATTGGGAAGGTGATTTAGTGATGATGATGCATTTTATGATGAATCAGCGATGATCGGCAATTGAGTGGCGGCGGATGTTTGCGGCTGCAGGTTGCGTTGGAGGGATGCGAACCGATCGATTTGATGCCACTGGAAACGCTCTTGTCCGGATTGAAGCATTACCTTAGGTCTCTGCCGATTCCTCTGCTCCCGAAGTACACGGATGGAAGGCACTTCGTTTGGCAGAAGCTGGGGCAGCGGTGCCAGCAGTACATGCAGACGCAGTTCAAAGCGGAAGAAACCAATTTATATTTAATCGAGTTGTTGACTGAGTAAGAATATTCCGAGAGTTTGTTATATTTTGTTAACTAATTTAATCAACAGCGAATTGTTAAAATTGCCGGCGGTTAATCTTCTTCTCATCGGATATCTGATGAACTTCTTCCGGAGTTTAATTGCAGCGCGCGATGGGAAATTGAGCAGAAAATCGGCGAACGCTCTGATCAACTATTTTTGGCCGTCGTTTCTACACAAATCCCGGAGGATTCAACCACAGGTTGGACTTTAAGTTTTTTTATTTAATTAAGTTAATTTGCTTTCGTTTTAGGGTATTCAACAACCGTGCAGATCGTTGATCTTCTACATGCTCATTAAATGGCCCGAACTGCAGCTCCGGTGCGTTCGGAAAAGTCCGCTGTGCTTTGCTCGTTATAACAGAAAACGCTCATTGGAGATAATCAAAGAAAGTGTCGAAGTCGAGAGCGAAAGACTGGTGCAAGAGGAGATCATTGGAAGCGATTCCAATGATAGTTTCATAACCTCGCCTGATATCGACTTCTGCAGAGATGTTGCTTCACAAACAGATCCTGAAGAATCCAGAACCGCTACCACACAGACCGTTTTACCAAAACGTTTCGCCGAATCCGTCTCGACGCAAACGTCTTTATCGGATGCAGTTAAGGAGAGCAAATCCTCGGGATTCAAGCTGTGCTGTCAATCGGTTTCCACGCAGATCGAGGAAACTTTCTTCAAATCGTCGCCGAAATCCTCCCAAGAATCCGACAACAGTTACGTAAAATTCTCGGACGACGACGATTACATTTTCGATGAGGACTACAAGCGGAAATCCGAACTGGTGGCGAGGGCGTCGCAGATCGGCTGGTCGTACACACCCCCAACGAAAGACGTCAAATCCGATTGGAAGATCCCCAAAGATGATTACAAGATCTGTTTCGACCGAAAAGAAGACGCGAACAATGCGAGCTTCGAGGAATGCAACGTGCAGACGCCGCTCAACCCGCCGAAAAGTCGCAGCAGCTTGTCCAACTTCAGCGCGAAGCTAAAATCGAAATTGGATCTGCTGAAGATGTTCAAGGATCGCAGGATACGGAAATCGGCGAGCGACGAGAAGGTGGCCATCAAATACCAGAAAATGGACGGAGAAACGCTCATTGGAGATAATCAAAGAAAGTGTCGAAGTCGAGAGCGAAAGACTGGTGCAAGAGGAGATCATTGGAAGCGATTCCATGATAGTTTCATAACCTCGCCTGATATCGACTTCTGCAGAGATGTTGCTTCACAAACAGATCCTGAAGAATCCAGAACCGCTACCACACAGACCGTCATTGTTGTTCGTACATTGAAGTGACTTAAGTAACTATAGTCTTGCGTCCGGTGTCGCGAGTGAACGTGATAATAAAAATGGTTGGTTACTACCATTATGTGATCGTGGCTTTAGCCGTGATTTCGGCAACGCTTTTGGCAATATTTTTGTTCTCTCGGAGACATCTATATCTCCTCTCCTATGCGCTTCCAGGACCGACGACCTTGATCCCTCTCGTAGGAAATCTGGGTTCATTCTTTATGCACAGAAAAAGTAATCGTTATTTCATATAAAGCTGCAATTCGTTAACACTAAACCATCGATTGCAGACGTTTTCCAATTTTTCGATAGGATTGTCGCCAAATTCCCACAAACTTTTAGATTCTGGTTCGGCCCCAAATTGATCGTCGTCTCCAGCGATCCCGCTGCGGAAACAACACGAAAGTTACGTAAACAATTGGGAAAGTGACGTTAGAAAAAGTCAAACGGAAATGACTGTTTTATCGAAGAGTAAAGCGGTTGGATGCGATACAAGGTGAGTGTATTAATAGAATAATCATTAGATTATTTTCTACTTTATTTTAAGGTTAACTTTCGGTGTTCCGCTGGAAGATGTGTTTCCCGGCGGCGATATTCATCCATCTCTGAAGGTTTTTTTCAAACAGCTTTGGTGGTTGTTGGACGTATTCAAAAAAAAATGTTTTGTTTTCTTGTTTAGAATTTGTTTCTGTCAATATACGAGGCTCTCTACTTTTCGGGCGAGCCGATCGAGCATCATTTGAGGTGAGTTTCCTGAAATTGGGGAGGTGATTTAGTGATGATGATGCATTTTATGATGAATCAGCGATGATCGGCAATTGAGTGGCGGCGGATGTCTGAGGCTGCAGGTTGCGTTGGAGGGATGCGAACCGATCGATTTGATGCCACTGGAAACGCTCTTGTCCGGATTGAAGCATTACCTTAGGTCTCTGCCGATTCCTCTGCTCCCGAAGTACACGGATGGAAAACACTTTGTTTGGCAGAAGCTGGGGCAGCGGTGCCAGCAGTACATGCAGACGCAGTTCAAAGCGGAAGAAACCAATTTGTATTTAATCGAGTTGTTGACCGAGTAAGAATATTCCGAGAGTTTGTTATATTTTGTTAACTAATTTAATCAACAGCGAATTGTTAAAATTGCCGGCGGTTAATCTTCTTCTCATCGGATATCTGATGAATTTCTTCCGGAGTTTAATTGCAGCGCGCGATGGGAAATTGAGCAGAAAATCGGCGAACGCTCTGATCAACTATTTTTGGCCGTCGTTTCTACACAAATCCCGGAGGATTCAACCACAGGTTGGACTTTAAGTTTTTTTTTAAATTAAGTTAATTTGCTTTCGTTTTAGGGTATTCAACCACCGTGCAGATCGTTGATCTTCTACATGCTCATTAAATGGCCCGAACTGCAGCTTCTGTGCGTTCGGAAAAGTCCGCTGTGCTTTGCTCGTTATAACAGAAAACGCTCATTGGAGATAATCAAAGAAAGTGTCGAAGTCGAGAGCGAAAGACTGGTGCAAGAGGAGATCATTGGAAGCGATTCCAATGATAGTTTCATAACCTCGCCTGATATCGACTTCTGCAGAGATGTTGCTTCACAAACAGATCCTGAAGAATCCAGAACCGCTACCACACAGACCGTTTTACCAAAACGTTTCGCCGAATCCGTCTCGACGCAAACGTCCTTATCGGATGCAGTTAAGGAGAGCAAATCCTCGGGATTCAAGCTGTGCTGTCAATCGGTTTCCACGCAGATCGAGGAAACGTTCTTCAAATCGTCGCCGAAATCCTCCCAAGAATCCGACAACAGTTACGTAAAATTCTCGGACGACGACGATTACATTTTCGATGAGGACTACAAGCGGAAATCCGAACTGGTGGCGAGGGCGTCGCAGATCGGCTGGTCGTACACACCCCCAACGAAAGACGTCAAATCCGATTGGAAGATCCCCAAAGATGATTACAAGATCTGTTTCGACCGAAAAGAAGACGCGAACAATGCGAGCTTCGAGGAATGCAACGTGCAGACGCCGCTCAACCCGCCGAAAAGTCGCAGCAGCTTGTCCAACTTCAGCGCGAAGCTAAAATCGAAATTGGATCTGCTGAAGATGTTCAAGGATCGCAGGATACGGAAATCGGCGAGCGACGAGAAGGTGGCCATCAAATACCAGAAAATGGACGGAGCTAAATCCACACTGTTCTGAACGCTGTCACAATTATTCATTTATTTATAGAAAAAAACAAACAATTGCGATTGGTATGTAATTAAGCCTGCGAAAAATAACCGTAAATTGCTATTTTGTATTTGCTGCACTTTGGATGTCGCAGTACACGATCATTGTTGTTCGTACATTGAAGTGACTTAAGTAACTATAGTCTTGCGTCCGGTGTCGCGAGTGAACGTGATAATAAAAATGGTTAGTTACTACCATTATGTGATCGTGGCTTTAGCCGTGATTTCGGCAACGCTTTTGGCAATATTTTTGTTCTCTCGAAGACGTCTCTATCTGCTCTCCTATGCGCTCCCAGGACCGACGACCTTGATCCCTCTCGTAGGAAATCTGGGTTCATTCTTTATGCACAGAAAAAGTAATCGTTGTATCATATAAATCTGCAATTCGTTAACACTAAATCATCGATTGCAGACGTTTTCCAATTTTTCGATAGGATTGTCGCCAAATTCCCACAAACTTTTAGATTCTGGTTCGGCCCCAAATTGATCGTCGTCTCAAGCGATCCCGCTGTTCTAGACGTAAGTGTAACTGTTAAACTGCATAAAGAAAACCTAATGTAATTTAAAACTTGAAGAAAATCTCAAAATCTGCTGCTTTCGAATACGTGGATGTCTTTGATTCGAATCAGAAAGAGACCGGTGAGTAATGTTGGTTGCCTACAATAATCATTTTATAATTTCAGTTTAAACTATGTACAATTTTATTGTAAATTTTTAAAACACTTCTAAACTAATACTTCTAAACTAACACTTTTTTGTATGTATCCACAATATCGTTTTCTCTGTAAGGAAAATGTATTTGCTCATTATTCACTCAGCAAAAGTAGTGTTGTAACAAGATTTTTTAATGTTAAGTCGTCTATCAAAGTTTATGAAAAATTATGAACATAAATTGCACTTTCATTTTTATAACGCAATTTCTTTAAATACGTTACATTTAATTTGAACAAAACAAAAAAAAACATGTTCCATGTTTTATGTGCAAGGTCAATCGCGCAACGTCCTTATAAATATATGTTACGAGATGTGTATACGCAGTTATTATTATCATTGCTTAATTGAGACACTTTGGACATTATGTAACCTTCGCTAAACTTTTTTTTTTGTATTTTTTAATGAATTTAATATACGAAGATGAAATATTTAAATATAAATATTCATGTTATATTTACAGTTTCATTATTAAATAAAATTTAAATGATTTTTCATCTTGGTTAGATGAACGTTGGAGGATGCACAAGAAGCTGATAAGACCGTTGATCAACGTTAAGTTCGCTATCGATAATATCGCGACGTTTCAGGAGCACGGCAGAATCTGCACGACTCTGCTCGAAAAACATTTGAACAATAAAGAATTCGACGTGCATCAGTATCTGTTCCCATGCTTTTTGGACATTTACGGAGGTAAAACTTTTGAAATAATAATAATTTTGATTATATATTGAATATCGAGTTTGCAGAGATTCTGTGCGGAAAGGTGATAGGATGTCAGAACGGTCGCAATCGGAATTTGATTTGGGCAATGGAGACGTTAGTTCTACTCAAAATGTCAAAGTCAATTGTTTCATGTTTTTTTTGTTTATAGCGTGCTAAAGTTGAGGGACATCGAGAGGGCTTTCAGGTGGTTACATCTTTGGTCACTTTACAAGATGACCGATCATTATAAACAATCTAATGATGCGAGGGAGATGCTGTCGTATTTCATTCAGAACGTGAGAGTCCGGGGATAAAACTGATATTTCGTTATTGCTCTTGTTTTGTTGAAAATTGGAATTTTACAGGTGATCAGGAAATCTTGGCAGAGGAGGAAGTTGGACGTGTTCGGGGAGAACAAGACCGGGGCGACTCCTCTGGTGGATAGAATTGCGGAATTCGTCGAGAACAACAGGAAGGCAATGAGGAACGAAGAGTTTCGTGATTACCTTCTGAAAATATATATCGAGGTACACATCGTATTTTTTTCCAACCAATTAAATGAATACTCATAATGCCACGTGTTTAATTTAAATGCTTATTACGGGTTAAGGTGCAACGATGAGTATTCATTTGTAGCTGCATAAAATTTGATTGGTTTTGGATTTTTGATGTTTCAGGCGTCTTCGACGTCGGCGTTAATTGCATCGTACGTCTGCGTGTGCTTCGGGATGTATCCGGAATGTCAGGTAATCGAAAGATTAAGTGTTATTACGAATCAGATGGTAATTGAAGTGTGCGACGGTCAAGGTCAGAGCTGCAACCGAGATCCGAGCGAATCTGGGTGAAGACCTGCAGAATCTCAAGTACGAGAATTTGTACAAGCTGAAGTACTTGGAGATGTGCATACTCGAGGCAACGCGTCTTGTGCCGAAGAGCTGCTTCACGATAAGGACTTTTACCGAGAGCGTCGACCTCGGCGACGACGTTACCCTACCAGAGGACTGCCCGATCTTGATCCCCAACTACTGGATGAACCGTTCCGAATCCTACCAGAAACCTGACCACTTCTACCCGAATAACTTCCTTCCAGAGAACGTGAAATGGCGGAAAAGTGGAAATGAATCGCACGGCTCCGGTACACACGAGTGCATTGGTAAATCTTTTATACATGCACACAACCAATTGCATCTCATTGTTTTCAGGACGTCTGCTGTCGATGGTCGGCCTGAAGATCATCATATCGCAAATCGTCAGCAGGTACAGGATCGAAGCCGATGGAAAGTTTCACGATCTGCGGATCGGTAATCCCTCCTATCCGAAACCATCGTTGCACGGATTCAGCTTGTGTCTGCGGGATTGACCATCGCAGAAAGTGGAACAAATAGAAAACTTGCGACACTCGAAAAGTGCACACTCGTTTTCCATGAAACTAAACTAAATAAATGCGAATGATAGCGAACAACACGCGCCATCAGAATAGAAAATTACCCAAACACCCATCCTCTTCTTCTAAACTTTAATGTCATTACACATTTATGAATTATTCAAATTTTTATAATGAAAATAATAACACTTAATTAAGGTTTCGTTTAACTCCTTTGGACTTTGAGTTCTCGCTTTAAAGTTTTCAATTACTCGCAATAATGAACGAACTATTAAAAATAAATTTTGTTAATTTATGTGCATCAAGATTAATGGTAATTGTTTTACGATAACGCTACTTCCACTAACGCTATTTCTTTTTTTAATTCTCTCCCACCCAAACGTTGAGGTTCACGACCAAAAACAATAAATTAAGAGACGGTATGCAGCGTGTCTCACTCGCGGTATGAAATCGAAACGCAATTGAAGCGAAAGATCGAATTTTCTTTTTGAGTGAAGATCTGCAAAGATGTACGAGTGGTACGCGTTCTTTCTACTGTCAATCCTTCCTTTGACGATGCTGGTACAGTTCTTTTGGTCCAGAAGAAAGTTACACGAGTGCGCCAGACAATTCGACGGTCCTCCGGCTCTTCCGATCATCGGGAACGCTTTGAGCTTCAACTGCCACCACATGAGTAAATGATAAAAAAAAACACGATGCTCGACGAACTCCAAACTATATTTCTTCTGCAGAAATCTTCCAGAGGGTTCGAAAAATCTTGAATCGTTGGCCGCAACCGCCAAGATTATGGTTGGGACCGAGGCTCATCCTGTTCTTCACAAACATCAAACACGTAGAGGTATTTGCAATCCGTTGGAAGCGCTGAAGTTGTATGATCAAAGTAATGGTTTTCAGAGGATCATGTCCTCCACGAAACTGGCCCACAAGAGCGACCTCTACTACAAAACGTTTTCGGATTACACCGGGAACGGACTGATCGTGTCTTCAGGTGAGTCTTTGAAAGAAATCATTAAGTAAATTACTTTGAACGACACGGAGACAGGAGCTAAATGGAAGGAGGATCGCAAACGGATTCAGCCGATGTTCAGCCTGAAGTATTCCTTCTGCAAAATCGAAATGATACACAGATACGTGGACGTTTTGGTCTCCAATTTGGAGAATTTGGTGGACGGAGATCTGCACGACATCTATCCGATCTTCCACACCTGCTGCTTTGATATAAACGCCGGTAAAGCGCCTAAAATAAAACTTTTCTTTATTCTTTCGAATCGTTGGAATTAATTATAGAGATCGTTTACGGCTTGCAACTGGATAGTCAGCGCGGTAATAACATGGATATTTCGCACGCGATCGAAAAGTAACTTACCTGTACTTGGGATCATCACTTACAAAAAAAAGTGACATTTGTATTACTTTTGTTTCCAGGGCCTATCAACTCGTGTACGAACGGATGGTCAAACCATGGTTGCTCTTCTCTCCGATCTATCATTTCAGCCGCAACAAAGTTGAACGCGATCGCGTTAAAAAGATCATGTGGGATTTCGGCACGAAGGTTTGTACAAACGATGATAAAATCCGTTAATTTTCTGTTCCCTTCAAGGCTGTGGCAGCATCGGACGAACGCTTGAAAAACTTGCAACACGACAATTACCATGAACAAATGCCGATCGTCGACCAAATGAATCAGAGCATTGTCAATGATGGCATGGTTACCAGCAGAGACGACATGATCTATCAGTTGATGACGCTTTTCACTGCGGTAAGTTAGAAATGTTTGCAAATATTCATTCAAGTTACTTGAAAAATGTTAAATTTCAGGCTGAAGATACTATGTCGATAACGTCCAGTATCCTTGTAGTCTGCTTCGGAATGTACCAGGAGCACCAGGTCAGCACCAATAAGCTTGTAAAATCAGCGTCAAAGTCCATTACATAATTGTCGTTTCAGGAGATGGCGTTGAAGGAGATCCACGATATCCTGGGTCCGGAACCGCGAGATGTCACCGAAGATGAACTGCGGGATTTCAAGTACATGGACATGTGCATCAAAGAGGCCGTGCGATTGGCGACCATCGCTCCGTTCATCATCAGAAAATGCATCGAAGAGATGCAAATCGGTAATGTAATTGTATCTCAATTTACTTAATTGTCATCTTGATCCTTCCTACGCAGGCGAATACACGATCGTTCCAGGATCGGAAATTTGCATACCGATATTCGACATCCATCGGGATCCCGAACACTGGGAGAACCCGGAACATTTCCATCCGGATCACTTCTTGGAGGAGAACGTGAAGAAACGGAATCCGTACGCTTATTTGGCGTTCAGCGCTGGTCCGCGCTCGTGCATCGGTGAGTTCAATGCTACGTCAGGACGCAAACATTCAAGTTTGAACGTTTTCTTGCAGGAAAGCACATCGCTCTGGTCGCGTTGAAGACGATCATGATCCGCCTCCTAACGAAATTCAAATTTTCCGCACCCGGAAAAATGCCCGATCTTAAGTTCCACGCCGACATCTCCGTGAGGTTGCGTGACGGCTACAACGTGAAAATCACCAAAAGAT
>NW_017099623.1:17576-34274 GCF_001412225.1 Nicrophorus vespilloides
TCCATTAAAACATTTGAAACGTATAAACAAGAAAAAGCAATATATTACGCGTTATGTAAAATTACTAAAATGGAAAGTTGATGGTAATTTTATTTATATTATTCTAGTCAGACTCTCCTAATTTCAGAAAAACAAAATTACCTACGTGTTTTTCTATTCGTTCTATTCGCATTCACAATTGTAAATCCAATTATTAATTAATGTTTACGCAATATTTGTATGTTACATCTACTTATTCTTATCACTGACATTGTGTAACGTTATAGTAACTAAAAATATAAAAAAAAATCAATTGCATTTGTAAAACTCAACAAATAGTGTAAATATTATTTATTATTTAACTTCGTTAGTTTATAATAAAATGTTACCAAGTGTCGGCTGTGTCTCCATTTATTTATCGCACCAGATAATTAATGATTTTAATTGATGCAGGCAACTCAATTCACGCGCATTTAAATTAAAACAGTACGGAAACAGCCAACTCGAAACTTTTATTCGATTCTCGTTCGATCCTCAAATTATCAGGAGTGAAATTATTTATTATCTTTATTACAAATTTCCTAGAACTAATTTTTAACAATCGTACTATTATGGTTAGCATACATTTTAGATCGCATAGTGTGTCTGCTACTGTTTACTTAGCAACGTTTCGTTGACTTTCACAATTTCAGAAAAATATTGCGAAATGGATTTTCACTGTTGACGCACTTTGACTTTTTTTTAATCGTATTCAAATGTCAATGTTCCGTATCTAAGAAATAAGATTCAAATGAATCAATTTAGAAACAAAATGTGAACATTATAATTAACATCAATAAAAATAATTAACATCATCGGAAATGTTAATAGACCTGATGACCGAGCACTTCGATAATTTAAAGAGAAAACAATTATTTTAATTATTAAGAACAAATAATAACGAATAATATTAATTGCATTCCGGTTATTATCCCGAGATCGCGTGATTCGCGTCTAGTTTGAGATAAAGAAAACCTGATTGAGTCGAAAATATTAATTGCGAGTTTATTAATAAAATAAGAAATTGCTATTACTCAATATCAATGTGCTAATGGGTGCAATTATTGATAACTGCAATTATCTACACAAATTATTCGTGTTTTCTTCTCCCCGCCACAACCGCAAGATGAAAACGTATAAGTGTTTAAGTTGTTTTTTGGAATTTAGTACACACTATACTCTCTCCATTCGAAGACCAACAAACGTAGAAACGTTTAGGTAAGTTGTAAAATTATTTATTCATGAGTTCAGAGAAATCTTTACAATCCGTTTATATACAGTGGAAACTCGCATAACGAGTTTAATCCGTTCCAAAATTTCCGGATATTTACTCGTATGTTGAATATATATAATGTGTACACAAGTTTTAAAAATCATGTAGCAGGCGCAAAATCTTCTCATCGTCGCTCATTAAGCGAGTAATTTTTCTTACAATTCATTTTGCTTGTTAAGCGAGGTTCCACTGTATTTGCAAAGTTAGTTTATTATTTTATTCTTGCGGATATTGTTAAGTTTTTCTAACTCATTTTTAAAGGTCTTTTAATTTGCTTTAAATATCTGTTTGCTGTGGTAATGGATATTATGTGTTGTAACTAGGTGAAGCCTGTATTCGTAACCTTGCATACCCTACGTTTTTCTTATATAACGATGATCGGATTGTTGCTGGTGATTTTACTTGCGATTGTGACGACCGTCCGCATCGCGAAGATCCTCTGGTCGAGACGTGCCCTCTACAAGATATCCAAGCAACTGAACGGGCCGAGACCGTCACTGCCCTTGATCGGAAATGCTCTCATTTTCGCCGGAGACACCAGCCGTGAGTTGTAATTTGATGTTGCGCACGAATCCTTTAGTCTTCGCAATCAAATCTGTACAATTACAAAGCAAAAAAAAATATTACACATACATTCAATTGAATAATATTTAAATTTAACTTATTCGCAGTACATTTCGAGCGCATCCGATCATGCATCAACGCTTATCCGCACCCGATGAGACTCTGGCTCGGTCCCAATCTGCTACTGGTTTTCTCCGATGTCAATCACGTCGAAGTAAGAAAGAGTTTGCAGAATCTTGATGATCGTTGTGATTTACCGCTCACATTTTCAGAAAATCCTCTCCACAACCAAGATGACGCACAAGAGCGACCTTTACGACATCATGAAGTATTACGTTGGTAACGGTCTCATCACCAATTCAGGTAACCTCGATCCAAATCCAATTCAATATCCGAAATGATTAGCATCGTTTCTGTAGGGCCGCAGTGGAAGCACGATCGCAGGATACTGCTGCCGCTCTTCAACACGAACTTCCTTAAGACATCCTTCGACTCGATGCAAGAGCACAGTGTGAGTTTCGTTCGAGCGTTCGAGAAGTTCGTCGGCAAAGGTTACTCGGACATCCATCACGAGGTGCACTGCCTCAACTTCGACATTATCGGAGGCAAGATTGTTTCTTTTTCTCTCCAAAAAATAATAATAAATAAATTGTTGTTTAACATTTTGCAGAGATCATCTGCGGCGTTAAATTGGACACCATAAATGGCTCCAACCTGGACGTCCTTCACGCAATGGAAGAGTACGATGCGTTTAAACCTGCAAACATAATTCGTTATAAATGTATTCTTTTCTTAGTATTTACGATAACATTTTCTCTCAAATGGTGAAGCCGTGGATCCACAGCAAAATCGCGTTCGATTTGTCGCGTTACAAGAAGGAACGGTCGAAGATCATGACGACCATCAGGCATATGGTAATGAACACCATCGAAAAGTCGAAGGAAAGAGTTAAAGCCGATCCGGAGATGTTAGACGGAAGCGATAATTTCGTGCCGATCATCGATCAAATACACATGTTACCAGACGTTCAATTGAATTCCGACCATAAACTACTTTCCGATCATATTATGACACTATTCGCAGCGGTAAGTTCAATTACAATAATCACGCGTGTTTTCGTACAATCAATTTACTTGACTTATTGATGTTTTTCCAAGCAAAACATTGAAATAAACAAATTACAAATTAATTGTGCAAACTTTGATTTCAGAGCGAAGATACAACAACCATAACACTCTGTACAACATGCATGTGCTTCGGGATGTATCCCGAATATCAGGTAATCAAATCGAACTAACTTCTTCTTTTACTTTTTTTTCTTTACTGTAATTTGTTTTTTTTTTTTAGAAAATTGCAGCTCAGGAGGTTCGCAGAGTTTTCGGCGATAAACCGAGAGCCGTCACTTACGAGGATCTGTCGGAATTGAAGTATTTGGAGATGTGCATCAAGGATTGCCTTCGTCTGGCGACGATAGCTCCGATCATTTTACGCAAATGCACGGAGGATTTCGAAATCGACAAATGGACGATACCGCAGGGCGCTAACGTTCTCCTACCGATCTTCGAGATCCATCGGGATCCCGCACAATGGCAGGTACCGCTGCACTTCTATCCCGATCATTTCTTACCGGAAAACGTAGCCAAAAGACATCCGTACGCCTATCTGCCATTCAGCATGGGACCAAGAGGTTGCATTGGTAAAGCGCTCGCTCTGCAGATGCTGAAAATCGAGTTGGCCAATCTGCTGCAGCACTATCAGTTCGAGTGTGACGGAAAATTCCCGGATATCCGGTTGAGGAACGACATCTCGGTGCGGCCGATCGACGGCTACAAAGTTAAGGTCTTCAAGCGGATATGGGACTGAACAGCTGAAACTAAACTTAATTTAAATTATTTAATAACATGTAACTTTTGTACTAAAACATAAATAATACATTTGTTTGCATACGTTTATCAATTTGTTGTAGCCTTTTCCATCCACCAAAATATCTTTACTAGACTTTCGTGCATTAGTTGAGGTGAAGGTTTTCACTTTTCGTGACTTATCATATTGATGGATGACAAATTTGTCAACGTAATGTCAATGACTTACTGTAGTCAGGGCGGCATTATTGGATCTAGATCTTGGACCTGATTACGTAACAATTCTGAATAAAATTTTACTTTGAAAAAGCGACGTCATCGTATATATGTTTTTTATATTTTTACTTATAACAGCAAATTCATTATCGAGCAACCAAATTAAAACTAAATAAAACGTATGTACTTATGTAGTTGTAACGTTTTTTAAACATCAGTGTATTTACATTTACATTTTTGCTCATACCTCGAAAAGTAAGCACGACAAATTCATTATCAAGCAAACAAATTAAAAAAAAAAAACTAGAAAAATCGTTCTTAAAGAGGATTGTGATGTCGATAGTCATTTAAGTGAATCCGGTTTAGGTGATTAAGTAGATGAATTAAGTATTGTTTTTCTACTTTAGAAAATAGAACACAATTTAACATAAACGATGACATGCATGCAATCTGATAATTGGATGCGGTTTGAAAATGTTTTGCACGTTGCGTGTGTCGTGTCGGCAATTGGCAATTTCAAACAATCAGCGCCAATGACGAAATTGGCTCGATTTCTTCTACAACTACTCCAATTTTGCATTTCCTTTCATAAGCATTAAGAAAAAATCCAAAATATTGAGACAATTGATGATTTCGAGATTTCGAATATTTCAGATAACGATACCGAAACAATGCGTTTCAGATATAATAAATTGTGTATTATATACATGCAATTGCACGTTTTAAATAAATAATGTATTAAGTGCAATTAGTTGCCAATTTGTTGATGATCAGCTTTGAATCAATCTACGATAAAATAGTACAACTACTATTATAATCATCTCTGTCTATAGTTTATCCAGCCGATATTTGCTTAGTTACAGCGGCGGGGGAAACCCTTATCAACTGTAACCAATAAACAAAAACAAAGTACGGACGTTTCCAATACAAGTGTATATATATATAAGATGTCCGAGTGGCAAACTGCAATCGTTGTTTGCTCGTGTTCGCAGATTGATGCGCAATCGAAGAGAATATTCAAAATAATAAATAATCATGTGGGATTTGGTAGCGCTTTTCGCGCTTTTGGTGTTCTTGATCAGATACTATTTGAAAAATACTTACAATTACTGGGAGAAGAGGAAAGTTCCATGCCCAACACCCAAATACATCTTCGGCACGCTGTACGATTCGATCGTGATGAAGAAATCTTTGGCGCAGATCTATTACGAACTCTACAAGTAAGTAGAATTACCCAACAACAATACTGCAACTTCTTCTGTCACATCATGACAAACGCAAAATTTGTTTTAAGACTTTGTTTATATCATGACACTCTTGACATTTATATTTTATATATTATATTGTGAACACACACAAATTTTTGACACTTTGAAATGTGTCACAGTACACTGGATTTTACTATTTTCTTGTGAATATGACTAAATTTTCAATATATAACACATTTAACAGTGTGCTGTTAAGAATTGCAATAATTAATTTAATTTTAATTGACGTTATCATCGCAGCAAGGCGTTGACTGAAGAGATATGTAATTTGTTGATTGCCAAGGAAACAACATCGTTTTTTTTTACAGACGTTTATTTTTCCATAAAATTTTGTTTTATGTAATAATGTAATTGTTTCTTTGTGGATGATAATAGTAATTAATAATAATTATGTTAAATACATGTATTTTATTAATTTTTGTTTGGCATAGAAAAGTATAGGTCTGCGCAAGGTTTCAAACGTATCGTAAACAAATTGAAAACAATGCAATTTTTAATAATTTAATTATAATAGAGTTGGAGATAATTTAATTACTTCTTTGCGTTGTTAAAATTTCGAAATTGGTTTATTGATAAAATTATTATGAAATTGATACATTGAAACGATTTGTAAATCAATCGATTACTGTTAATATCTCTGCTTAGACGTTGCTAATCAGTTGCATAATTACGAGGTTTTGCAAATGGATAAGTTTGTTTCGTAAACTGATTTTCGATTGTGCGCTTTCAGCCAATACCCGGACAGCAATTACGTCGGTTTCTACAAGTTCTTCAAGCCGGGAGTGGTGATCCGCAACCCGGAGATCATCAGAGACATCGTCATCAAGGAGTTCAGCTCCTTCCACGATAATGATTTCTATTTAAGCGAACACGACGATTTCATCTTTGGAAATAATCCGTTCGTTCTTCGCGGTCCCAAATGGAAGGTGGTGAGGAGTCAGCTGAGTCCGAGCTTCACCAGCGGAAAGGTCTGTCTTTTTTTTCTGTTGCTTTTGCGAGAACAGTTTCTTGACTGTTGATTAAATTAGGTGAAGAATATGGCACCGCACGTCATCGTTAATGGAAAGAAGATGTTGAAGTACATTGAAGAAACGTGCACCAATGACGTCGCCTGCTTGGAGATGAAGGATTTAGCGACGCGATTCACTAGTGAGAACGTCGCCAGTTGCGCCTTCGGCCTCGAGGGAAACTCCTTCATCGATCCCGACGCCAAATTCAAGGTGATCGGAAGACAACTCACCGAACCTTCCTTCATCAGCGGCTTGAAGATGGTCCTCATCATGGCCGTTCCGATGATGGCCAAAGTATTCAGAGTCAAGTAAGTTAATTTCACTAATCAGTTGTTTATATAACAACACAAGTCAATAACTAGAAATGTCACATTTCGTTCAAGTTTCGCTGAAAGTCATGTTATTACCAAAAATTGCGATAGACGTAAGTAAAAGACATTAATGATCTTAAGTAATTTTCAATAAATTCTAAGATAATTTTAAAGTTTAATCAAATTTTTTAAATTGTATTTTCTTTTTGATAGGTTTTTCACGGATGATGTGACAGCTTTCCTGAAGAACATCGTCGTGGAGACGTTGAAATACCGCAAAGATAACGGGATCTTTCGCAACGATTTCCTCGACTTCATGACTACTCTGAGGGCGAAGATCAACAACGAGAAGGAATTCAACGAGAACGAAATCACTGCTCACGCTGGTGGTTTCTTCATCGATGGATACGAGACGAGCGCCATCGTCATCTCTTACGCTCTATACGAGATGGCCGCAAACCCGGAGGAACAGGAACGTCTGAAGGCGAACATAGATGAAGTTCTGGAAAAGTACAACGGCGAGTTGACCTACGAGGCCATACAAGAGATGGAATATTTGGATCTGGTGCTTAAAGGTAGACGTCATCTCATGATAACATTTCGATAAACTCCACTGCTCGATAATGTTTAATTGCAATAATCTAAAATTTTCCTATTTTTTTTTGTATTTTGCGCAGAGAGTCTCAGGAAGAACGTGCCGCTGATGGCGCTGTCCAAGATGTGCACGAGACCCTTCAAACTTCCCCCGGCTCGAGAGGGTGGACCAGAGGTCGTTCTGCAGCCCGGTATGCCGGTCATCATACCCGCCTGGGCTCTGCACGTAGATGAGAAGTACTACCCGGAACCGGACAAATTCATACCGGAGAGATTCGCCGATATGGACGCTATTCCTAAGAACACGTACATGCCGTTCGGAGATGGTCCAAGGATGTGTCTGGGAATGAAGTTCGGGCAACTGCAGGCCAAAACCTCTTTGGCCACCATCATCAGAGACTACCGCCTGGAGGTGGACAAGACTCAAACGTCAGAACCTCTTGAAATGGATCCGAGGTTCTTCATGCGCTCGGCCCGTAACGGCATATGGATCAAGTTGAACAAGCGAAAACCTTAGCCTAATAATATGTAGTTAATATCTAGTCTAAACATAAGCGAGTCTATAAATAGAATTAGAATATAATGTAATTTCAAGTATTATTATATATACATATATAATTGCGCGTAAAATAAACACGAAACTGGAACGAGATAATTCGAAGGTGTTCGCTATTTCTACACATCCATATAAAAACAACGAACGTACCCTACACGTAACCATAGAAACAATGGTATTCCTGAAGCTGTTCTTAATCTTAGCCTTCTTGCTTTACGCGTACGCAGACCGTAAGTCAAATTACATTTATTCAAAAATTAATTACTAAAAACTATTTGCAAAAGTGATCCCAAATGCGGAGCTCAAAGCGAACGTCCACAATTCCCTGACGCAAGCCGGGAAGTTGGCTCTCGTTCAGCTGGTCAACATTCTCTTGGAGCTGGTGAAGGTCTTGGATCAACTGTACGCAGTCGGCAGCGGCGCCATCAATCAAACCCTCATTGCCCTCATCAACGCCATACAAAATCTGTAATCAACAGATTTACAAATAAACATACAACTTTGATATCTGCAAGCAATATTATGTCTCTTCTGCAATCTAAGTGTTTTCTTTCTAAAATTCATCACAAATAATTTGTGTGTGTATATGTGTTGTTTTTGTTTACTTTTCTTTATTTTTGTTATTTAATTGAGCGATAACTGTTTCAGTCAGATATTTTCCAGGCGACCTTTGACTCCTCGTAAGCGCCGAACGCGTGCATAATGTAAATAAACGTATTAATAATAATTCCTAAAATAAATCAATCAACATCGACCGACCAAAACATTGAATTTATTTGGTAATTTTATCTCTTGATTATGCAAGGAAAGAGCATGTGTACTAGTAGTACGTAATTATAAATTGAAACTTTGACAGTTATTACAAATGTCAGTTCAAAAAATTTGAAATGTCATTTTTTTAAATTTTCATTGCGTTATTACATTTCTCTTAACTATTGAATGTGCAATAAATAATAATTGATTGTTAATTATCTCCGAATCGCTTCATAATATCATATGTCATTCCTTATGACAGTTGATTCGTTAATTATGACAGTTTCGAATCTAACTTACAACGTAGAAATTATATAATTAAATAGAGATTTACTATATTCAGTGTAATTCATCTGACATAATTACTACGAACGTCAAACTGACAGTTGTTATATAACCTGTTAGAAGTGCAGAAATAGAACAAGAAACATACAAAATATTATAAGTATATATATATTATTATTTACTTCCTAATTGGATGCAAGTGAAAGAAAATCTTTTAAGCTTTTATAAACAAAGTTACGACCATGATTTATTTTTCGAAACAAACAAACGGCAATAAAAGATCGAATACCTGTGCAAATTATGCTGATGGCATTGAAAATGTTATATAAAATTTTAAAAAAGTACACGCAATATGATGTGGTCATCTTATCTGAAGGTAAATTTGATAAGAGTGAAAGCACACAAACGCATTTCGAGAATTACCAAAATCCGCTCAAGGAAAACAATCAGAGATAATTAAAATATGCTAAAATTTGTTGTATAAAAACGCGATGGAATGCCAGAAACGATGTACAGAAAGGTATTCAACTCATCCGAGAAAGTTAAACTCTTATCGCCATGGCAAAACTTTGTTTCCTTTTGGCCGCGCTCTTCGTGTTCTCGACCATCGCCTACGCACAGGCAGAACGTAAGTTCAATACAATTAAGTTTAATGCATATTTTGTAATAATAATTTTCATTTGTAGCCGTTCCATCCTTCGATCTGGCCAGATCGCAGAGATGGTTGATGGAGAAGAATGTGCGCGCCTCAGATGTGGAAAAAGTTCCGGAAACAACGGAAGTGACACCCGGTGAGTCGACTGAAACGGAAGAGACTGGGGGATTCCTACAATCCCTGAGGAAGGCAATCTTTTTCATTCCGAAGATGTTCCTCAATTCGGTCCTAAGAATGATCGAGGCAATGTTGAAATGGATGAATTAAGTGGACGATTAACGATGTAGTCACCAATCAATGAATCAATATACATGCTTCAAGTTAAACAACTTACATATTTCAATCTTTTGTTTTCGTTGTAACAATCCTCTCTGAAACCTGTCAAATATGTCAAAATCACTTATAATAAATTGTCAAGATCAATAAAGATTCTTTTTTTTTAAATAACCTTATTTTTACTGTCAAATGTTACACAAAAACAAATGCGGAAATTATTGATAATATCGCAGCAAGCATTAGATAAAGGCGATTGCATATATCAATAGTCCTTCGTGGATGATTGAAGAAACGCAGGTTATAAGAAACTTGACAATTTTCCTTCGCTATTTCTTTTCTTACTTTATTCATATTTATTCATATTATTTTTTTTTCTCTTTTCCTTCTCGAATTCCAAACAGAATGACCTTAATTCTGCGTTCACTTTTGCAATTTGCATCGCGACGGTGGAAATCAACGGAGTTTTGCAAATATATGTATAGGCGAATGGGGAAAAACGAAAATAATTTCACTTGTCGAGATAGAAAATCAAGCAGAAAAGAAAGAAAACAAACAAACAAGAAAGTTCGGTAATTTCGGTTGAACTAATACAAATAGAAGTAGGGAAATACAGAATTTATGAACGTAGTGCACTGTTAATTAATTCGTATCGAATTTGATTATATAATCGAATAGTTTATGTTCGCATTCCGCGCGAAACGCATGGACAAGATGAAAACTGTCGAGCTGCTCGTCCTGCTGATCACTGCTGTCATCCTTCCAACAACGATGGGAAAGCAGATTCCTCAAAAGAAAGGTAAGTTTTTCGAATTTCAAAATTTGATTAAAAGTTTCAAAAATTTTGTACACTCTTTAAGTGGCATTTGTATAATAAATCTAACTTGTATTTTGTGAAGTAGATTTAATGTACAATTACTTATTTTTCTTGGTATCAAATCTCATATCTTTTATTTGCAATTTTAAGAATAAATCAAATTATATTTATTCTCCAAATTTTATAATTATGTAACTTTAATATTTCCCTATAATTATTTTAAGCTACAAATGGTAATGACGTCCGTTGTTATCTGGGTTGTCATGGTTAAAGAGTTGTCAAAGTGAAATATGTAAAATTATGTAACGTTATAATATTTCCCTATAATAATTTTAAGCACCAAATGGCAATGGCGTTAGTTGTTATCTGAATTGTCATGGTTAAAGAGTTGTCAAAGTCAAATATGTCAAATTATGTAACATTAATATTTCCCTATAATAATTTTAAGCAACAAATGGTAATGACGTCCGTTGTTATCTGGGTTGTCTTGGTTAAAGAGTTTTGTCAAAATCAAATTTGTCAAATTATGTAACGTTATAATATTTCCCAATAATAATTTTAAGCAACAAATGGCAATTGCGTCAGTTGTTATGGGTTGTCATGGTTACAGAGTTGTCAAAGTCAAATATGTTAAATTATGTAACGTTAATATTTCCCTATAATAATTTTAAGCAACAAATGGCAATGACGTCCGTTGTTACCTGAGTTGTCTTGGTTAAAGAGTTTTGTCAAAATCAAATTTGTCAAATTATGTAACGTTATAATATTTCCCTATAATAATTTTAAGCAACAAATGGCAATGGCGTCAGTTGTTATGGGTTGCCATGGTTACAGAGTTGTCAAAGTCAAATATGTCAAATTATGTAACGTTAATATTTTCCTATAATAATTTTAAGCAAAAAATGGTAATGACGTCAGTTGTTATCTGGGTTGTCATGGTTAAAGATTTGTCAAAGTCAAATATGTCAAAGTCAAATATATTAAATATGTCAATGTCAAATATGTCAAAGTCAAATATGTTAAACTTAAATATTTTTTATTAAATTGTCTTAGGTTTGGCTGAGAGCGGTCCGGAGCTGATAAACTCGGAACTGTCCGAGCTGATACTCCATCAGCGTCAGATTCTGGACGACACGAATCTGACGGTTGTGGATCTGGTGAAGGGGACGTTGGGCAACATCGTCGCCTACTTTAAGAACTCCCTGGGGAAAGTGTACATCTTCTGGAGAGATTCGCTGACGAACGTCTTCTCCGTGGGCAGTCGACTCGGCAAGAACACGTTCACGATGCTCGGCTACGTGCCCCGTCTCATCTTCAGGTCGATAGTCGCGCTCATCCGTATCGCTCAGCTCACCTTCACCGCTCTGATAGACGGATGCGTGGGCCTCCTCGACGTCGCCAACAAAGTCTCCAAGTACAGCAAAGGCTATTACGAGACTATAGTGGCGATCATCGCGGAAATCCAGAGCGACAAAAACATGCTGTTAAAAGTATAAAACGAACAACAACAACAAAAAAAAACGTGTTTGATTTGCTTAATTCCACATTAAACAGACTTACAAATTTTTATCTTAATTCTAAACAAATAAACCGAAACGAAGGCGAAAACTAAATTCCAAATTTAATCAAGAACTAACATCATCATCATCACAATGAGTCTCACGAAATTCTTACTCCTCTGCACCGTCTCCATCATCTTAATACAAACCTCTTCAGTTTCATCAGGTAATCAAGAACACTAAATAAATCAATAATTAACACTGTTTAACTATTTCCAAAAGAAACCAGAGTAGGATCTGCACTAGATAAGGAGATTCAACCATTGAAAAGCGGATTATCAGGTGAAACACTACTTCATTTCAATTGACTTATTAACTAAATATTATTTTTTTCAGTTACTCCTGAAAACGTCTTCTCAGTCAGATCTAAATCGGGCAACGATGATAACTGCAACAAAACTGGAATAGTAAAGGTCACATTTTGGGAACTGCTGCTCATCATCTTCTCCAACGGCATCTCGATTCTCACGAGCGTCTTCACCGCAAACTTCTTAGCCGTCATCCCGAACGTTCTCAGAATCTTGCAAGGTTTCGTTCAATATTTCTTCGGAAAATAGCATAAACTTTACTACAATTACAATTTAACATAGTCTTAGTTACATTCTTCATTCTATACATTAACACTTAACGAAATTCATCGACAGTCATATTAATTTCTTAACTTTATGTACAAAGATAATAGTAAATAAATCGAAAAGTTTCGTAGTCAAAATATTAATATGTTTTACTTTAGAAACGTTTCTCTCTACAATAATGATATTTTAACTAAAGAAAAACTATGTAATGATTATATAAATTAGATAAATAAAAATTCCAAGAATTAATACGTTTATTTTTAATACTTTTACCCTGAATTAGTTTTAATTTTAATTTTAAACTTATTTTTTTAACTTTTTGTTTGAGTTTCGAACTCGCCACCTTCGTATTGCATCTTTTTTCTTTAACTACTTAGTAATTTTACTTAGCACTTAAGTGTCAGTTAACTACAACTTCATTAGCACGTCCGCGTTACAGGTTGCATAGATGGCATGATTTATTGCCGAGGAATGCTTTGGAATGCAATGCCATTGGTTTTTCTTGCGATCCAGTTAGAACACTTTCGATTTGAAGCGAAAACCAATCTGAGTAGATACATAACAAACAACTTGCGTTACATGTGCATCGAATAATCAAATGTTTTAATTTTAATTTTGATCGTAAGTTCTAAAATTTCAGGTAATTAAATTTCATTTACAAATTTAAATTTGATGCGCGGTAATTTTGTTTTGTTTTTATTTATGATGTAAACTTGAAGGAGAATGGGTTTTCTCTGGAAAATGTAAATATAGTAATTATTAGCTGAGACTTTAAACTCGTCTATGACTAAATTTTCTATTACAATAAAAAAAATTGAAACGCATTTTCCGATAATGGATTTTACTTGTATTTTCTTCAGTTTATCTTCAATTATGAATATTTAAATTCGTGTGTTTTTTTTGTTAAAGCGACAACAAAAAAAATAATCCAATCAATCGCCTAATTCTCAATTAGTAATCGCAGCGTGTACAAAACAAATGATTGTTTTCCATTTTAGCGTTTGTTTTCGTCCCACCGCCAACTGCAGCTTTTTCCCACCTTAGCCAATGCGTGGACTTTTTGTTCACCGTTCTTTTATTTATTTTTTATTTCCACGTCGTTTCGCCAATGGACCTTCGCGAACCGCGCAGTCTTTTCGACGCCTCGCAAACTGCACCAGCTAAACTAAACTAACAGTGCGTAACTTTTACTTTCATGCTCAATCGGCTACCTTCTTCTACTTCCATCTGCAGCAGGCGCTTAAATTAAGTTGCCAAAAGATGGTTTCGATAATGACGAATAGAGTGTCTCTTCTTTTGGTATTTGGACTTTTGATGGGAGCGACGTCGGGAAAACCGCAACTTCTCGCCGGACTTCTGAGCACAGTCTTCCAGCCGTTGGGTCGTGTCGTCAACGGCATTGCGGACACCACAGTTGGTAAGCGACGAAGAAGAGTTGACAAATCGTGCCGGCCCGACCGAAAACGTTTGTTACGCAAAATTTACGTTTTGAGCCTTGAAAATCGAATCGAAAACAGTATATAATATTAACAACGTTCGAATCGGTGAAATTTGAAAGAGAGTTTAAAGAGATCATACCGCACCGATTCCCACCGAGTTTCCTGGTGTTACGCAACACCAGAAAACCTTCCGAACCAATTAAAAACATCAATTAAGAGTCAATTGCGTAACACACGGAGGAAAAACGATCTTAATTGAAAAACTAATTTTCTTAAGATATTTGCTTCAATCGTTTCAGGGGTGGTCCGAGGAGGGTTTCAGCTTCTTAATGCAACCGTTTCCACGGTGATAACGAGCGCCGGTTCCGTCACCGACAGGATACGAAGGTTGCTCGAGGAGTTCAGGAAGAGGATGAACATCGGCATTCCCGAATTGGGTCTGCCCATACTCGATCCGCTCACCATCGATCGATTGGACATCGACTTCGAACACGAGGCTCTTTCGTAAGTGAACGATAACATTTAATCAATTAACTTTGTTCACTTGGTAACAAGAACAAAAATAAACAATTGCGTGGCAAGAACTTATGACAAAAAAAATTTAAACTAGTTGTATTTCTTGAAAAGTTTCACTTAAAACCGCGAAAGATCCTTCAAATATTTGTTGAAAAAAAGAATTAACAATAATAATACTAGAATTATCATTTTATAGTTTTACTAATTGAATTTCCTTGTTCGTTATATAAATGACATATTTACACAATTATTGTACACGGTTTTTACGTTAGTCACAAAACTTAGACTTTACACCCTTTCATACTTTATGATTTATTATTGTCATAAATTTGCATCTCTGTTCTGATTTGTAAAATCATAATAATTTCTTATGTCCATTTATTACAGAAAATTAAAAAATTAAAATTCTAATAAAAAAAATAATTAAATATCATAGTTGACAACAAAATCAATAAATGAAAAACTGACAATCAAAGCAAATCGATTTTAATGATAATTAATTAAACATCATTATTGACAGCAAATTAATTATAAAAAATGACATTTCATTTAAGTCCATTAATTAATTAAACTGTTTAAAGATAATTGTAGTAAATTGAGAATAGAATTGTGTAATATACTCAGAAAAGCAATTTAACACAAATTTACATTTAAAAACTAATATGTTTGCAGTTTTTTTTTTGTATGATAATTGCGTTCATTAATTTATATTTTATCATCTCGTGTTTTCTATTGTAACTCAATTTACATTTTAGTTAGTGCTACTTTTAGCATCTTTTTAGAGTAGTTTTTTAATATGAGATTATAATGAAAAGTGGATAATTGATGTAGATGATAGGAAATTTTAATTTGATGTTTTTTTAAAAGATTATTTTAATTATATAAGTAGTTGTAAGTGAAAATTGATAGTCAATAAATGATAATTGTTCTAGAATGAGTTTAGTAAGTTAATATTTGAATATATGTTGCAGTTTGCAATTTATTAATTTACTTTCAATGTGAAATCATAATGATCGAAGTAGGTGGAGGTCACAATTGACAGTAAATAAATGATAATTGCGTGAGAGTTTAGAACTAATTCAGTTAACTTGATAAGTAGTAAAGAGTGAAACAATGAAAGTGAAGTTAAATGAAGGATCTGCAACTTTCTCCCGTTTAGATTAGAAGTTTGCGTTCGATTTAATGGTGAGGTAACAAGAAGAAAAGAAAAGCGAAGGAAGTAAGAAAAATGTTATCTATAAGTCTCAATTAGTGAAGGCGTATAGTGTACGTATTTCGTTTCGAGTGGATGGTGATTGCCATTTAGGGGAATAAGCAGGGAAATGGCGTGCAGAGCGAAAAACCGTCGTCGCTCGGGCTTTCTAAATTTACCTCGAATGATATAATAATACGCGACAATCTGAAAAGAGGACGGAACAAAAAATCCGCGGCACGCGAACCGCAATTAACGAGTAGACATCAGCAAATAGGAAAGAACAAATTAAATGGAATTAAAGAGCTGTTCTGGCTGCACAAACATTCGACTCTCAAAGTCAAGGCGAAAAAGTTTTTACGTAATAATTCAACAATTATTATTGTACGTAGATTCATAAGATGAATGAATTTCGCATACGAATTGGTCGGTACGGAAACGCGCCGAAATCTCATTGGACGAACGATGATTGCACTTTTATTTTGTTTCGTTTCGAAGGTTGAAAGGCTTCCTGGAACATATCGAAATCAAGCATTTGTCTCGATTCAAATTGGATTACGTCGAGTACGATTTGAACAACATCCTCACCCTCAATCTGACGTTCCCGTTTTTGGATATACACGGCGATTACGATATAAAAGGATACTTTGGGAGCAGATACAGGATATACGGGAATGGTCCGTTCTGGTGAGAATGCTTCTTCCATCTAGTTGAATCAATGCTAACTATTGATAGATTTTGTTTTCATTTTCAAGGCTTAGGATATATCAACTGTCGGTGGGAACGGTCTCAGAATTGAGAAACGACGTGCGAAAACTTCCGGGAATCTCAGTGGAGAATCTGAGGATCAAAGTGAAATTGCAACGAATCGAGGTGAGAAACTGAAAGCATTTTACAAATTTGTATAAACATTTATAGTTCTTAGGACTCGCTTCGCTCGCTCATCTTATTTCTAAATTGGT
>NW_017099623.1:34283-36039 GCF_001412225.1 Nicrophorus vespilloides
TTGTATATAATTTCACTAAATTTCCATCGGAAGAATAGCGCTTCTTAGTTCATTGTATATAATCTTATACATTTAGTACATTCCAAACTATAACAAAGCGTATTTATCATATTTCAATTGGTAATTAATTAAAAAAACACTAAAATTTATCAGTAACTACTACAGAAAATAAGTTCCGATCAGTTATTTAAAACAGCTATGAATATTCACTTCGTGTACGCAATGAAAAACAATGTACATCTAAATGTGTATATTATTACCATTTGTGTACAAAGAAATTAAATTGTTTCGCATAAATTAGGAGAACGCAACGATGTATGATATTCGTATCCAATTGCGTTCGAATCGTTAGACCCGAAACGCGCGGAGAATAATGATTTGCATTTGGTAATTGCTCGATTATAACTAAACAAATGTGAAATACCTTGACGACGGTTGCGGGTGGTCTCAAGACCTTGTCCATTGTTACTATGACAAAAGTTTCTATGACAAACTGTTGTTCAAGCAATGGAAGAAACTAATTTTCCTGAAAATGCAACATTAACAGTCTTCCGAGATTAGAAGCAAAATTTTAATCGAATTAAATTGATGAAAACTGAAAAAGTCATGAGTTTCAAGCTTATTGTTCTCAGGAGTCGCTACGCTCGCCCATCGAGAAAAATTTGAATTAGTAAAAAAATAGTATACCTATGTTGAAATGATGGACGAACGCAGTGAGTCCTGAAAACAGTTGAAGTATTTTAACATTTTCACGCTTACTTTTCTAACATTAATAACTTTGTACTTATGCCAACTTAGTCAACTGAACTGAAATTATAAAATTGTGTTTCATTAACAGAACTTTAATTGTATTCAAATGATGTGCGAACGCAGCGAGTCCTGAAAGCAGATGAAGTATTTTAACATTTTCACGCTTAATTTTCTAACATCAATAACTTTGTACTTATGCCAACTTAGTCAACTGAACTGAAATTATAAAATTGTGTTTCATTAACAGAACTTTAATTGTATTCAAATGATGTGAGAACGCAGTCAGTCCTGAAAGCAGTTGAAGTATTTTAACATTTTCACGCTTACTTTTCTAACATTAATAACTTTGAACTTATGCCAACTTAGTCAACTGCAGTTGAAGTATTTTAACATTTTCACGCTTACTTTTCTAACATTAATAACTTTGTACTTATGCCAACTTAGTCAACTGAACTGAAATTATAAAATTGTGTTCATTAACAGAACTTTAATTGTATTCAAATGATGTGCAAACGCAGTGAGTCCTGAAACAGTTGAAGTATTTTAACATTTTCACGCTTACTTTTCTAACATTAATAACTTTGTACTTATGCCAACTTAGTCAACTGAACTGAAATTATAAAATTGTGTTTCATTAACAGAACTTTAATTGTATTCAAATGATGTGCGAACGCAGTGAGTCCTGAAAACAGTTGAAGTATTTTAACATTTTCACGCTTACTTTTCTAACATTAATAACTTTGTACTTATGCCAACTTAGTCAACTGAACTGAAATTATAAAATTGTGTTTCATTAACAGAACTTTAATTGTATTCAAATGATGTGCGAACGCAGTGAGTCCTGAAAGCAGTTGAAGTATTTTAACATTTTCACGCTTACTTTTCTAACATTAATAACTTTGTACTTATGCCAACTTAGTCAACTGAACTGAAATTATAAAATTGTGGTTCATTAACAGAACTTTAATTGTATTCTAATGATGTGCGAACGCAGTGAGTCCTGAAA
>NW_017099623.1:36064-37553 GCF_001412225.1 Nicrophorus vespilloides
ATGATGTGCGAACGCAGTGAATCCTGAAAGTAGTTGAAGTATTTTAACATTTTCACGTTTCCTTTTCTAGCATTAATAACTTTGTACTTATGCCAACTTAGTCAACTGAACTGAAATTATAAAATTGTGTTTCATTAACAGAAGTTTAATTGTATTCAAATGATGTGCGAACGCAGTGAGTCCTGAAAGCAGTTGAAGTATTTTAACATTTTCACGCTTACTTTTCTAACATTAATAACTTTGTACTTATGCCAACTGAGTCAACTGAACTGAAATTATAAAATTGTGGTTCATTAACAGAACTTTAATTGTATTCAAATGATGTGCGAACCCAGTGAGTCCTGAAAGCAGTTGAAGTATTTTAACATTTTCACGCTTACTTTTCTAACATTAATAACTTTGTACTTATGCCAACTTAGTCAACTGAACTGAAATTATAAAATTGTGGTTCATTAACAGAAATTTAATTGTATTCAAATGATATGCGAAAGCAGTGAGTCCTGAAAGCAGTTGAAGTATTGTAACATTTTCACGCTTGTTTTTCTAACATTAATAACTTTGTACTTATGTCAACTGAACTGAAATTATAAAATTGTGTTTCATTAACAGAACTTTAATTGTATTCAAATGATGTGCGAACGCAGTGAATCCTGAAAGTAGTTGAAGTATTTTAACATTTTCACGCTTACTTTTCTAACATCAATAATTTTGTACTTATGCCAACTTAGTCAACTGAACTGAAATTATAAAATTGTGGTTCATTAACAGAACTTTAAGTGTAATCTAATGATGTGCGAACGCAGTGAGTCCTGAAAACAGTTGAAGTATTTTAAAACATTATAGATATAGTAACCAAGTTTTTTTTTGAGCTTTTAAACTATCACTAACGATGTTCGAATGAGCATACAATAATGGACAATAATTTAATTTTTTTTTTGTTGCTGTTTGCTTTATTTGTAATTTATTGTTTCCGGTGTTTTCGCAGAACAGATTCGATAATCTAATGAACGATCCGGAAATGGGTGACGTAATTAACAAAGCAATAACGGCGATGACGCCTCAGGCCATCGACACTGTGTGGGACGAGATAGAACCGGCCGTTTCGAAGATCGTCAAGGACGTAAGTCCCTTTATTTTTTTTATTACAATTGTTGAAATATTGAATTGTTAATAATTTCATGTTGCAGATAATCAACGGGAAACTGCAGGATCTGGAGATCTCGCATCTGGTGGGCCGTTTCTTCAACATCTTCAAGTTCAACCTGAATCAACGCAGACTGAGCTTGAAGACGTGAGATAATTCACATTCTCTGAACGAAAACAGCAGAAGAAATGCGAAACACCAAAATGTGATACAGTACTATAATTTGTTAAAAAAAAATACGTACAGATTGTAAATTTTTTTATATATATATATATACATATAGATAAATTAGTAATTATAGTTTACTTAAATAAATTGAACGTTTAGCTTTGGTATCGTGTAAAT
>NW_017099623.1:37569-42992 GCF_001412225.1 Nicrophorus vespilloides
TTTTTTGTATATAATTTCACTAAATTTCCATCGGAAGAATAGCGCTTCTTAGTTCATTGTATATAATCTTATACATTTAGTACATACGAAACTATAACAAAGCGTATTTATCATATTTCAATGGATTACATCTAAACATTTTGGTAAAAGAAACGAGTATCAAAAATTAATGCTGTGTTACAGTTATTTAGTTTAAGAAGCGTATGAGAAGCGCATCTAGAATTCGTCGTGGAGGATGCGATTCTTATTGTCTTCGATGAGATTCTTGACACGTGCGACGATGTCCTCCGGATTACGCGAGGAAATATGATACCAGTTCTGCGAGTTGAAGTAGAGGATGACGGTTGGGTAACTGGTGACCCTCATCTCTATGCAGAAGTTCCGGTCGATCTCGCAGTTGACCTTTCCGGAATTCACGATTCCTTCTAATTTCTGCACAAAATTAACATATTATATCAAAGATTTGGAATTAATTGGATACGTACATCGGAGACCATCCTGAAGTCCGGCTCGAATTGGAGGCAGGGTCCGCACCAAGGAGCGTAGTAATCCACGAGCCATGGAGTCATCGGATTCCTGTTCAGTATTTTCGAGCGGAAGTCCTTAGAACTCAACGCGTGCACGGACGTTGGAAGGAAACTCATGATCCAATTCCTTAATGATAACGCGTCTCTGTGTCCTCCGTACATGCTGAAATCGCAACATTTTCATTACTCGATTCACAAACAATATTGAAGACTTACGCAACGCTGTTGAGGCCTTTCGAGTCGAATGGATAGAGCCTGATCGTCGGGTAGCTTCTGATGTTTTGCGCCGAACAGAGATCGCTGTTCTCGACGCAATCCACTTGTGCAATTTTGACGTTCTCGAAGGATTTCATCTTGCAGTAGAAATTATTAAATTACAAAACGGAATGAAAGAGGTTGTTTGAGTATATACTTGCTTGGCGACGATCCTCCATTGGGTTGAGAGCTGCTGACATGGGCCGCACCACGGCGCGTAATAATCGACGAGCCACATCTCGCTCTCCGGTTTCCGCATCAGTTTAACGAAATTCGCGCTATCCAAGGTTATGACAGAAGGATTGATCATATCATCTACGAATTCAACAATACCGCTTTCGCTGAGCGTTCCGTGGAAATGCTGTTTCGGTTTGGTGCCGTTGTAGAAGACGGTCGTCGGGTAGGAACGTATGCCTTCGCGATTGCACAGACCGGTGTGCAGGGTGCAATCGATCGTTCCGAACTTCACCTGCTCGGGATTGAAGTGCTGACTGGCCCTCCGCATCTCTGGCATCAGTTTACGGCAAGGCGGACACCACGGAGCGTACCAATCAATGAACCACGCGCCTCCTTCAAATCAAATTAGCATTACCTTAACTTCCATTGATATATTTTCAAAACGTACCCTCTTCCTTGATATTATGAAAATCGGCTGGCGAAATGGCGTGAAGATTTGTACTAGCACTGCTGTCCCTAGCGAAGGCCGCCACCTCATAGAGCACGTCCCTTCCGTGATGCAATTCGAAAGCGCCGCCCTCTTTCAGAATTCCCCAGGCAGGATAATGGGATACGTGGAGGCTAGAGCAAAGGCTTGAGCTCCTGCCGCAATGGACCAATCCGATTTGAATGTCGGAAATCATCGTGGGCAAACGTTTCAGCTGCAAATTCAATTCGGTGGCCGTTCCCAAGTAGAAGCAAAGCAACCAGGGCTGCTCTTCATCCGACCTCAGCTTTCGCCGGATCTCCTGCAAAAGCGATATTCAATTTTTAAAACAAAGTTGTTCGTCGAATTTCAAAAATTACCTTGAAATCGACTTCGGTTATAGCCACCGGATTAGGAAGCAAATCGAGCACATTATCCAAGATCTCTTTAGAATCGGAACCGGTGATGGGATGAGCCTTCGCGTCCTCTCCGATCTGCCAGAAGACGACGGACGTCTGATCCTTGTAAATCTCCGAGCTCAATGTCTCATCCTCGATAACGCCCACCATCATGAGACCGTCGAGAATAGCGGCCAACTTCTTCTGCGTTTCCAATTCAGGGCAATCGCCCGAAGAACCGCACATGAACAGCAACCATTGGTTGCCCTTCGAAACGCTCCACGCATCTTTGGTAATCTTTTGTACATCTACGGTTAACTTCGAGAGGACGAATCTCTTGAGATCGGCGAAACCCTTCGAGGCCCTGTAACGTTCGCCCTCGTACATATGAGCCTCCTTCTCGTAATACAGAAGAGTCGGATAGGCTTCGATGCTCAGCTGATGACACAACACGAAATCTTCTTCGCAGTTCACCGCAGCCACCCTGACAACTCCCTCTAAATCAGCCGCCAATTTCCTCCAGGTCGGCGCTAAATCGTGGCAGTGATGGCATTGAGGCGAATAAAAGTTGATGAACCACGCCTGATTCTTATCCAAAACGTTCACCTCTGAACAAGAAAAAAAATCACGCAAATCATTATAAAATCACGACTACTTTTAACCAATTTACCATAATCTGCTTTACTCAAGGTGACAATCAAAGGATCATCATCGTACAAGCCAAACTGGTCTCTGTAGTAAGAATAACTGTGATACTTGGTCTGAGCCCTATCTGTGGTCTCCCCATACAGATCATATTGTTTCCGAGAATCTGGCTCCTTCAGCACATCATAGGCATGTGTGAGCTTGATAAATTTGGCATCAGCATCTGGATCATCCTACAAACATTTAAAAAAAAATAATTATTATATTCTAAAAATCCACTTTTTCTAAATAAAAACCTTATTTTTATCAGGATGCAATTTCACAGCCAACCCCTTGAAAGCCTTCCTGATCTCCTTAACTGTAGCGTCCCGAGCAACACCCAGCAGCTTATACAGATCTTCCCCATCAGAACTAACAGAAATGATCAGAGTGGTGACAACCAGCAAAAGGGCAAGCTTCCTGTTAAAAGAAAACAAAACAATGACATCATTTTTTCTATGTATTCTCAAGTTAAAAGCAACTGGAATGACGTGGCCTTAATGAAACTCATTGGGAAACAAGCGAAGGCTATAATTGGGTTGGGGGGTTATGTCATGCGAATTTGAAAATTCGCCGGCATCACTTACATGTTTTCTTATTTATTTTTCTACTTTTAAGATTCGAGATTCAAATGGAATGAAATTTCTAACGGTTCTAACACTTCGCTCGCCGTTTTAACATCTCCTTTTTTATCTCACGTTAAATGGAGCTTAACGCAGATAACAGACGGCGAGACCGATCACCCACACACATAATATACACGCACACACGACTTCTTTCGCGGCCGCCTCAAAAAAAACTAAACTAAATATTTACTGCTAGGAACTTCCTATTGGAACGCTGACAGCGCGTTAAAAGATGTTAGGCCACCAAATGAGCGCAACGAGAGGCCATGTGTTATTTAACTTGTAGCACTCTCATCCCCCCATCCCAATTGAATCAAAGAACTACCCTCTCAAGTATGCATCTTGTTTATTCACTCACAAAGCAAAATAAATCTTATTCATCTCCTATTTAACAAAATATTAACTACAAGAATATGAAGACGTCAACTAAAAATTTACCGAGAGCGGACAAGTAAGTAACAATTACATGACTTAAGTATATTAAATAAATTGCGCTGATCCAGCTTCTGATCATGTTACGTTTATTTCATGTTATCCTGGCTGGCGAATTCGAATTGAACGACGATGACAAGATACGTGCAGATTATGCCGACCATCTGAAACAGATTATATTTTTGCAAAGTTTCTGCGAAACGAATTGCTGTGATTTCGTACAGATAGGACGAGGCTTTCGTCAAGTTTGAACATCCTGCACGCTGTGAAGTCGACGTTGTGATGGAGTAGCTGGATGGAAAAGTAGAGCAACTGCAAAATCGGTTAATTTGTAGTTGCGAATTCGTTGCGAATGTATGTGGGGATGTAGCTCAGTGGTAGAGCGTTCGCTTTGCATGTGAAAGGCCCCGGGTTCGATCCCCGGCATCTCCAAATTCTTTTGTTAACTACACCTTCAATTTGCAAATAATTGTTTAATCTTTGTTTATACGTACCTCCACTTCTAAATCATTGGTGTACGGTACTACTCTGTGGATGATGCTTCCGGTTTTGCGCGCCTGAAAGTGCAGATGGATTATTTGTTCTTTGTGTTTGTAATTGTTGCGAGTTTACTTCGCAGTAGGTTCTGGAACAAACGAAAGCCACGGCTCCGATTTGCGATAGGGATAAGAAGGCCACGTTCAGGGTGTAGGGAACGAGGATGTCCGGGAGTTCCTCGTTAGTTGTGACGCCTTTGATGCAATAGAAGAGACTCGCCAAGAGGGTGACGAAGACCTGAAGAGACGTGAAGAGTATTTGCACGGAGTAGGCGGAATTCAGCTCCGAGCAGATGTCGCACAATCTGTAATGCCTCCTGCGGACGCCGTCGACGACGTCCACCAATTTCCAACTGGAAAAGACTTTGGGAAAACTATCAAGAGAAAAAGACCGAAATTCTTAGAATCAAATTAAAGTTACGTCGGATTCACCGAGTTGCATCTCTTGTCGACGTTCTCCAAGCAGATGTGACTTCCCTCAATGCAGTTCAGCGTGTCTATCGTCCGGGTGACGTTTGCCAGTTTCAGATTGATCAGTTCGAAGCGCATCTTCAGCATTGCGTTGAGGAAACAGAACTGGATGATGACAAAAGTGGTGATCAATTTGGGGCAGATGAATGCGAGCGCGAGCATCGAGCTGTACCAAAAGTCCTTCTCCCAGAAGAGCACCACGTCCAAGCAGAAACACACTATTATGTAAGAGATGGTGCCGAAGATGGTGAGTTTCAAGTATCTGGAGGTTTTCTTGTACGAGCCTCTCACGTCCACCGAGAGCAGAACGTGGTGCAGTTCACTGTCCATCCGATTCAGGCCATAGACCACATTCAATATCTGCAAATGTTCATTTCATCTTATTATTTCATAACATATCAAAACACATAGAAAAAAATATAATATGATGTTACAACAATATTTGTACGACGAATTGATTTGTTTGTCTACAAACAAGTTGTTATGTTAAGTATTTGTTGAGAATAACATCAACGCACGAATCAATAACGAGTTCATTCTACTCATGCAGAGCATCATCATTATGTTTATGTTGCTATTGGAAACCACCATCAATTACTCATTGCTAATGTATTCGAAATCTAAACAGTAACCTTGGAAACGCTCTCGCTGTTAATGATTACACCGCTCTGAACAATGTCCGACATTTAAATTTATCATCCTACGTGAATCTTCATAGAAACGTAACGAATTTGATTCGACTGAAAAAAAATATTTACTCTACGCGTAATTTCTTCTTAATTAGTTTCGCGATTAACTTTAATAATAATGATCATTGATCATTATGTTTATGTTGCTATTGGAAACCATCA
>NW_017099624.1:0-2695 GCF_001412225.1 Nicrophorus vespilloides
TGTTAAAAAAATGGCTACATCGACGGAAACGAATTTGTCGATCGATCAGGTAGATGAATTTCTTGAAGTTCTTTCCAAACTTACCAAAGAGGATGAACAAGTGAAACATTTTGAAAAATTCTTACCTTACTGTACGGTTGGAGATTTGGACTGTATCGTCTTATTAATGAGACACAATTTGAATATGGGTTTAGAACCCAAGTACATCTTAGAATCTGTACATACTGATGCATATTCTGCTTTTTTGTCGAGCGGTGATATCACCTTATCCATTAATAAATGTCTTTCGAAATCATTAACTGAAAGTGCTATTAAGAAGAAAATCAAACCGAAACATAAATCTGTTAATTTTGATCAATCTAAGAATTTGAATAAAAATGATGAACATCAATCAAACATTCATTCTTTCAAAGTAGTGTACAAGACAAGTGTTATTTTAAGTAATGACAATACATTTGAAGAGTATAGAGAACTACTTGAAATCATTACAAGAGAGAGCAATTATGCAGATAAAAGTGCTTTACTCACGAATTTCTTCAAATTTCCAAATAAAAATGTAGAAAACATTATAATGTGGTGCAGGTTATTGTTACCCGAGCATAATCCAATGATAAAATACATGAATATTAAGAAATTGGTAAATCTTTTTAGCAAAATACTCGTGGAGGATGCATCAACAATATTTAATCACATTGAACAATCCAATAGCATCGATGAAACTATTGCCTATTTCTATAATAGGAAAATGGCTCCTCCGACCACAACAACTTTGACGATTGAGCAGGTTAATAATTTTTTCTTAGTCATATCAAAACTAACCGAAGAGGATGGAATAGTTAACCATTGGAGATATTTCTTACATTACATTTCTTGCACTATTGAAGATTTAAAGTGTATTGTAAAATTAATCAATCACAATTTGAAAATTGGTTTAGCACCTAAACACATCTTCGAAGCCATCCATCCAGATGCCTACTCTACTTTTTTGTCATGCAACGATATCGTCTTATCCCTAAATAAATGTTTCCCAAAGCTACTTACTCAAGTTGTGACCAAGCCAAAATCGAACTTGGACAAACTTAATAATTTGAATAATAGCGATCAATTTCCGGTAAACATAAATATCAAAGGATTTGAAAAACCACATGCAAGTAAACATAGGGAAGAAACTAAATCAAATAAAACTGAAAAAGCGGATACTACAAAAATACCAAGAATTATTTTAAGGAATGATAACACATTTGAAGAGTTTAGAGAATTCATTGTAAACATACAAAAAGAAAAATATTTAGCTGATAAAAGCGCATTATTAACAGAGATATTCAAATTTGGAAGTAATAATGTAGAAAACGTTACCATGTGGTGCATGTTATTGCTACCGGAACAGAATCACATGATTAAGTACATGAATATTGATCAATTGGTAAAATTATTTAGCAGAATATTCGTTGAAGATGCATCAGAAATATATAACCACCTTGAAAAATCCAATGGCATTAACGAAAGTATTGCGCATTTCTATAATGAGAAAATGGATCCTCCGAGTTCAACAACTTTGACAATTGAACAAGTTAATGAATTTTTCTATCTTTTATCACAACTCGACAAGAAGGATGAACAAGTAAACCACATTAAAAAATTCTTACCTTCTTGTACGGTCGAAGATGTGAATTGTATAGTAAAATTGATGAGACATAATTTGAAAATTGATTTAGCACCTAAATACATCTTAGAAGCTATTTATCCCGAGGCTTACTCTTCATTTCTATCATTTGGTAGTATATCCTTGGCCTTAAAACACTGCTTTTCCAAATCTACCGAAATATTGACTCAGAATATTGTTGTTATGAAACCATTCAAACCCATGGTCGCTGTAGCATGTAAAAGCATTGAACAAGCCATTAACAAATTCCCGAATGGCATGTATGCAGAAATTAGTGCACAAAAAGAAAAATATATTCAATTATTTTTCAACAAAATTAAATCCCGTTAAACATCCTAAAATTCAAGAATTAAATGAATACATATCCAAAGCTTTTCCTCATGGAAAAAATATTATATTAGATTGCGAATTATTAAAGGTTGATATGACATCAGGGGAGATGTTCGGAATACATAGTCAAGACTGTGTAAATCATGCTTCGCTTTGCTTATTTGTTTCCGATTGTTTGTATTTTAATAATAAAGATTTGACTAATAGATCATTAAAAGAGCGAAGGGAAATATTGTGGAAAAATATAATCGAAATTCCGAATTTGATTATGTGTTCCAACATTAAAGAAATTAATAATCCGATCGATTTGGCTCAATATATCAAAGAAATAATGAAAGTGAGGTTGGAAGGATTAATATTGAAGGACATCAATGGAAAATATGAACCAGGACACAAAAATTGGCTGAAGGTGACAAAGATGAACTTATATGGGGGATCCATGGCCAATTCTGCAAATTTAATCGTCCTTGGCGGCTGGTGTCATGATAATAAAATGAGTTGTTTGTCTTCATTTCTGATGGGAGTTTATGATGCTAAAACTGATAAATATTACACGGTAATTAAGTTAGCTCACTATTTGGAAAAAAAAAAAAAAAAAAAATAAAAACAAATTGTATAAAACATCTTGTTGGAACAATTTAGCCAACTCGGTTTCTTATCTACGTCTCCATTAATATTGATTAAATTTGACATATCCATACT
>NW_017099625.1:0-1549 GCF_001412225.1 Nicrophorus vespilloides
CTAATACACATTTTTGTTATAATTCAAAATTTAAAGTAAATCTATCAAACAATTAAAAAAAATCAAATTTTCAGAGATCAATCATTTCACAAATTGCAAGTAAAACCCTACAATCATTCCAATTCAAATGAACTAAGTATAGCGAACTAATCCATTCATTTAGTGAAACTATTTCTGTATTTGCTAAAAAAACGCAAAGTTTAATCAAAATAAGAAGTTGTTTTAACAATTTAAGATCAAAATTTGTATTTTTCTAAACTAAGAGATACAAAATATTAAGTTGAAAAATGTAAGACATGTTAACAGATGGCAGTATTTCACCCTCTTTATTTTTCTAAACTAAGACGATACAAAATATACCAGTAGAAAATTGAAGACTTGTTAACAGATGGCAGTGTTTCACCCTCTTAGTACATTATTAAGGGTTGTTTAGGAGTTGAAGTAAGGTATATCTCTATGAAATGTCTTTGTAATACATTTATATTACAAGAAGACTATAAGCAACATAAAAGTAAATTTTTGGAGCGCCCGACAATTGTTGGGCCAATAATTAACACAAACATAATTCGTTCAAATGAGAAGAAAAAAAAAAGAAATTTTTAGAAAAAAAAAAACAAACCAAAAATACAATATCTTTTCTCAATTTATTTTTCTAATCTTATGTTTCATTCTGAAAACAATACAATTATTGGTTATAATTGTAAATTAATCAAACAATTAAAAAAAATCAGATTCTATATCTATATCAATCATTTTTTTTCTATACTTATGTATGTTTAATTTCTTAAATAAATTTTTTTAATTAATTTACTTAATTTCTATTTAATGAATTACATGTGGAACAGACCAAAAAATTAGTTTTTCCTCTAGTGTTTTTTTTCGTATGTTTAAATACTTAATGTGTAACCAACCATATGTTACAAATTGTCTTACTAACAGACGCAAAAAAAAACAGTTTATTTTTTTTCTTCTTTTGCTTCGTAATTAGTAAGATTTTCTCAAGTTTTATTTCATTTTCTATAATAATTTACTTAATTTCAAGCTTATTTTGTTTAATAATCATTATAACCATGATTTTCTTACTAATAATATGTAAAATAATCATAAAGAAAACCTTTTGATTTTGAAAAACTTTAATTTTTATACATATTTAGAGAACAAAATATGCGACATTCAACGTTAAACTTTAATTTAAGAAGTATATGTTTTCCTTGTAATAAAAGTACATTTATACACATTTTTTTGTATACATATATAATAAAACACTGCCTATAATAGGAAAGTGTACGTATGTGCAAACATGAGTACGTATATGCAAACGGCAAGTACGTATATGCGAACGAACATATAAATATGTACAACATCAATAATGCCACTTTACTCATCTTAAAAAAGTGTTAATAGATGGCAGAATTTCACCCTCTTTATACGTTTCAAGGGTTGTTTAGGGGTTAAAAACAGGTACGTGATGTTAGGGTAAGTACTCTGGTTTCCCTTCAAAGCGAATAAATCTTTCGCCTTTTACTAAAGATTTCCGTGGAGGGGAACA
>NW_017099625.1:1982-11819 GCF_001412225.1 Nicrophorus vespilloides
TGTTGGGCCAAAAATTTAACATAAACATATAATTAGAAATTGCAATATCCACTTGATATTACGTAAACTGATAGGGAACTTTGTAGTTTCCGTACGCTTGAATATCACAAAGGATTAAACTTGTATAAGGTTTCGATGTACAATGTATGAGATTAAACTCTGACTAATTAGCAAACGAGGGATGAAAATGAATTAGGTTCAAAAGCGGATGGACTTTGCGAAACGGATATTGGAAACGTTAAATTTCATTATCTAGGCTATTTGTAGTGCACACTTCAATCGCTGTTTTCTCATCAAATTTATGAAATTCCTTGTAAAATTAAACAACGTATATTTTTTTATCACTATTCGGTGAATTTACGAAACGAACACAGAAATATAATAATTATTTAGTTAATAATGATGAAAGTCTTGTTTTTCTTTTTACATAAAAATGTATTAATAACGTTAAAATTTAATAAAGTTTGCATCAATCAAATTAAGGTGTGATCATTGTTAATGATGCGCGTCGTAAAATTAATATGTAAGAAAACGGACGTGTCGCAATTTTTCTTCGTGATTAAAGTTTCCTTAGCAACCCTACAGGAACATTTTAACAAGGAAGAGGAAGTGACGCGTCACCCTTGACAACAACCTAATGTGTTTACATTGCGTCGACGTCCATTCGGGCGGAGGAAAGGGCTCAGATAAACTCTCATACTCCCCACTCTCGTCGGCTGCTCGAAAACGCCCTTAAATCTTTCGCAGACGTGAAAAAAATATATCTACTAAAAAAAGAGAACTTCAATACTGTCACCTTCTCAGTCTATGAAATATTATCATTCTTGTAATATTATTTTCACTTCTGTTCTTTATTTGTTCAACTATAAAGTTCCATTTAAATATATTGATTTTGACGTTTTAGTTTAGTTTAGGATTATTCAAGATAAACAAAATCTTATACATAAACCAAAATAATTACATTATCTCAAACTCTATTAAAGCTGAAAGTCTCACCTTTCCAACGAGCCTACTGGCATCTTCGTACTGCCGCCGAGTCGCCGGCTATGAGTTGTAGAAATTGAAAAAGCATCGAAACGACGTTTTTTTTTATTTTTCGTGAATTTCTCGACAACTCCTTAAGACAATTGCATCATCAACCACTCGTATGAAAGCTGAATGTATCGCCTATTGGTATCTTCCTACTGCCGCCGAGTCGCCTGCTATGAGCTATAGAAATTGGAAAAAAGTGAATTGAATTTACCCAAAAACTAGATTTTTGTAAATAACTCGAAAATTAAGAAACTTTTTATGATCTTATTGCATAATCAGATGCACGCAAGCGTTGCGCAACTTTTTATGTAACAAAAGTTACGTAATGTTCGTTACGTAACAGAGAAACAACGTTTTTTTTTTCAGTTTTTCGTTAATTTTTCGACAACCACTAAAGACAATTACATCATCGATCACTCGTATGAAAGTTAAATGTCTCACTTTTCCAACGAGCCTACTGGTATCTTCCTACTGCCGCCGAGTCGCCTGCTATGAGCTATAGAAATTGGAAAAAAAAGTGAATTGAATTTACCCAAAAACTAGATTTTTGATAATAACTCGAAAAGTAATAAAGTTTTTTATGATCTTATTACATAATTAGATGCACGCAAGTGTTGCGCAACTTTTTATGTAACAAAAGTTACGTATTGTTCGTTACGTAACAGAGAAACGACGTTTTTTTCATTTTTTTTTCAGTTTTTTGTTAATTTCTCGACAACCGCTAAAGACAATTACATCATCGACCACTCCTATGAAAGGTGAATCTCTCACCTTTCCAACGAGCCTACTTGCATCTTCCTAATAATAAAATTTCTAAAGTTTCACATTTCCAAGAAGCTTACTGGCAGGTTTCTGCTGTCATCCGTTGGCCTGTTACGACTGTTACGAGTTGTGTGATGTGACGTTGCTGAAAATGTTGCATTTTCACGTTATTTTTTTTAAAATTTTCAGGATAACCACGCAAAATATTTAAGGAATTCAACAGGATTCGTACAAATTACACTACCTTTTGATTGAGCCTCCGGAAACGCTTGTATAACTTCGATATTTCGTATTTAGGAGTGCCAGAAAATTATCGAAAATTTTGTCCAATTTTTAGAAAAACCGTTTTTCCTTAATAACTAATAAACTTTTTGCTTATTTTATTGCATAGTTACTTACCTTCACTTTACTTCTACAATTTTCTTCAAGGATTTAAAATAATTCAATCAAAAAAAAATACATAAACAAATTGAAATTTATAAACATTTATTAATCATTATTATTATTACAAATGTAGGATTTATATATCTTTTTTTTTTGTTGTTCAATTATATTACAAACAATATTCTCTATACACTTTTTCTACCATTCCTAAATATGATAGTAATAATAAACATTTACATGCGTTTGCTTTTACTCTTTAACTTTTTTTTATCTCTCCTTCGTAGTATTTCAACTGCATCACGAATTAAGAAGTAATTAAAATATTTATAATGTAAATACGTGAATTTTTCTTAATTGTAATTAATCTTTGCATATGCTATGTACAGTAACAAAAGTAAATAAATATTTATATATTTTGTTTTTTATATATATATACACATCATTATTTATGTAAAAAAAAGGGTTGGAAATATTAAGTCCTTTACTTAATTGTGCTTTTTTTTAATAAATTTTCAGTATGTAATCGATTTCGTTGATTTCAGGGCTTTTGTTCGTTTGAAATTAATTGATTTATGATATTTAGAACGTTGTTTCTGAATACATCAATGTCGAAATTATGAATTGGCTAGGGAAACTGCAAAATACTTACCAAGTAACTTGTGAAAGTAACAATTTCTTTTGATGTATTGTAATAAAGTATTTGGTAAGTATCGAGTGTGATGTTTGCTTTTTAAAATACATTTTTTTGTATACGTACATGATAAAATTCTGCGTATAATAGGAAAGTGTACGTATGTGCGAACGAGTGTACGTATGTGCGAACGGAAACGTAAATATGTACTAAATCAATTATGTAATTGTTTACTCATCCGGTACGTAAATTATGTAAGTTTTTTTGTATTTTATTTAAGTTGTAAAACTCGTTATGTATACGTTTAGAGTACGGGAATTTATGTAAGCATTATGTACGTTAACTGAACGCTGAGTGTAGTTTGTAGTAAATGTATTACTTGTATTACAAACCGAAATTGCATGCATTTAAACTTTGTCCCGTTACTTTTATCCTCCGTTTCGATCCTTTAAAAACTACCGTCACCGATTCCTCGACACCGCCCACTTCCAACCCTCAAAACTAATCCGATGGGAGTGCAGGCGTTTCCGAAGATGCAGAAATCGATCATCCTGTCGAAAGGCCGCACTTTAAAGTGTATCATCATCATCATTATAAACATCCATTTGCCAGCTACAATACGCATTCATCTTCTTCATCGTCAACATCTTAATCACCGTCATCGTCGTCCCTCCATCACTAAACTAGAGCAGCCCGTCCACTAGCCGGCTTAGTGGACTTGCTCAGAAGCTATTTGGACAGCTGCGTCATCTCAGTGTCGGCCGTCGTCGCCTGATTGAAATCCGTGATCAGATCCGGCTTCAGCTGCTGCAGAGGGTACTGGCTCTTCAAGCTCGACGGTTTCCTCGCGGGCGTCTTCATCTGCGCCTTGTCCTCCTTCGTCGAGGATAGGCAGAGGATGTCCTGGAATTCCTTCCAAAAATTTTCGTTCAACCAACCATAGAGGAACGGATTCCAGCAAGCAGAAGACATTCCCATCATGTGGCAGACGGCGTACACGATCTTCATCGTTTCTGTGTTGAAGTTGTACGTCTTGCAGATGTCGGCTATCAAATTGTACAGATTCAGAGGTAACCATGATAAGAGGAAGATGACGGCGATGGAGACGAGGAGGAAGTTGGTGCGTTGAAGACGTCTTCCGCGGAGTTGTCGACGAGAGTTCTGAGCGTCGTCCACGAAGCCAGCAGCGAAACGATACTTCAGCTTGTACAGGATCCTGAAGTATGCCGCCTGAAAATTAGATAAAAAATACACACAAATTCATCTCAATGCATACATAGTTGTCATTCCAATTGTATTATATAGATTAACTAGATAGATTATAGGATAATAGTAATTAATACGTACAGAAACTGTGAGTATTGGTATGATGTATTGGACGACCAAAGAGAAGACGGAGTAGACGTAGCGGTCGAGGAATGGTGGCCATTCTTCGTAGCAGTAGTTGACGTGAAGATCGGTGTCGTTGATGGTGATCTCGTAGTGCGCAAGTTGCTTGTAGATGAAGAGTGGTGAAGCTAAGATTGTAGCTATGACCCAAATCAGCACAAGTATGAGGATTGCTCCGAAGAGCTGAAGGCTTTCGCGCGTTGGGTAAACTATGACCTGGAACGCACACAAAACAGTCGAATGAAGATAAAATGCTATACAAATTTTATATCTTAAGCTTTAGATTTAAGAGATTTAGATTTATTATAACAAGTTGGAAAGATTAAAGAAAATCATTGAAATTGTTCATTAATTCAGACTATAAGAATAAAGAAATTTTGTATTAAAATGAAACAAATTGAAAACTAGATAAATTAAAGTAATTTAAATAAGTTTTGAAAATATTGGATATAAATTTGTGTTTATTGATCTAATTTTAATTTTAAAAAAAGTTTAGAACAAATTCAAATGATAAATCAACTAAAAATTGATAAAAACTCTATGTAAATGAAACTAAGTAAATAATGAATTAATTTTCATTATAGTTAAATATATTATAAAACGACGAAAAAAAATATTTAATAGAAATTTTCTATTTTTTTTTGTAAAAATCTTCAATTATCCAATAAAATAAATATTTTTCTTAAATTATGAAATATTGTTTTTATGTTAATAATTACGTAAGAATTTCTGAATATTTATCGAAATTTCTTTGAAATAACAAGAAAATAGAGAAACGATAATAAATCATGCTCAAGGCAATGCAAGAACTTGTTTACTTTTTCGTATGATCGATTCGTCTACGAGAAAATGTATTTGCATGCACATAAATATTATTTTGTAAAAAAAAATAAAGATTGAATTGAATTCCAAAATAATTTATAATGATCAAAATAAACATAATTTATTATGTAACAACAAAGATCACAGTCACAAGTAAAAGTCTACTAATTAATTAGTAATGAGCCTTTAAGAAATGGTGAATGTGCCGGGTAAATATATTTTTAAAGACGAAACATCTGCGTGAACACCTGTGTTTCAATTAAAACTAACACCTGCGTATTAATTGAGCACCGGCCTTTGAATTGAACACCTGCGTTTTAAATGAACACCTGTGTGATTACCTGCATGAACACCTGCGTTTCAATTGAACACCTGCACATTAATTGAACATCTGCGTTTTAATTAAGCACCTGTATTTGAATTGAACACCTGTTTGACTACTTGCATGAACACCTGCGTTCAATTAAAATGAACACCTGCGTTTCAATTGAACACCTGTGCATTAATTGAAAATCTGCGTTTTAATTGAGTACCTGCGTGTGACTACTTGCATGAACACCTGCGTTTTAATTGAACACCTGCGTATTAATTGAACACCTGCGTGACTTCCTGCATGAACACCTGCGTTTCAATTGAACACCTGCGCATTAATTGAATAACTACGTTTGAATTGAACACCTGCGTTTGAATTGAACACCTGCGTTTGAATTGAACACCTGTGTATTAATTGAACACCTGTGTGACTACTTGCATGAACACCTGCGTTTAACTAAAACGAACACCTGCGTTTTAATTGAACACCTGCGTATTAATTGAACAACTACGTTTGAATTGAACACCTGCGTGAACACCTGCTTTTAAATTGAACACATGCGTATTAATTGAACAAATACATTTGAATTGAACACCTGCATTGTTGCTAAATTATAATTTTCTACTTCAAATTTAAGAAAAAATATATAAATAATTTATTGTAATAATTGATGAAGCAAATGAATTATTACAAATATATTATATAAAAAGAAGTTAACTATATATTTTTTAAAGAAAATGTTATTGGATTTAGAGGAAATCGTCAATATTTTAATGACGTAAATTTTCTTATTATATATTTTCAACTGTGAAAATAGCAATTCTTATAAACCTCAACAATTTTGCCACAAACTTCAATTAACAAACTAATTATTTCCGATTATTCTCCCAAATGGTTGTAATTAATTCGGCAAAAAAAAAAGAGTTTGCAAATTACGTTAGAAACTCGGAACCAAAGTGCATTTAAGTTAACACCCATATATATATTTTTTTTTGTCATCTTGGCAGAATTCCAGCGCTCCTTGACCCGAAAGGATTCCAATAAATCGAATCTCTTTCCAATTATCTTCATCCGAATTGTCCTTCAGCGATAAAATCGTTTCGGAAAAGGGGTTTAGATTTTAATTGGACGTTACGCGTGACGAATGATACAAATACCTGGTATCTGTCCAAGGCTATTGCTGTGATCGAGATAGTCGAGACGAAGATGCTGATGGCCTGCAAAGTGCCGATCATTTTGCAGACGAAAGCGTTGTTTCCCAGGGGGAAATACTTGGTGAGGATTTCCATCAAGGTCAGAGGCATCGTCACTGTGCAGAGGAGAAGATCGGAGATGGCTAAGTTCACGATGAACATGTTTCTTGCAGTTCTCATCGCAGGTTTTCTCACTACGGAGAGGATCTGAAACGAAGACATTATTTTAGTTTTTTTGAAGTGCACTTTGACACGGTCTGATTTATTCGCATGTTTTTCAGTTTCAGCGAGCGTTTAAAGATTTATAGTGTTCTCAACAGTTTTCATGAGTTATTTTGAAAATTTCCGCATGCCGACATAACTTATAACACGTTGAAAAAATACGAATATTTTCACATACATCAATCAACTCTTTAACTTTGTTACATTGTACTTTCCACTTAACATGTCAAGTACATGAATTTGACAATGAGGACAAGTATACAAACGTATTTTTTTAAATTAAATTGTTATAAACATAAAGTAATCAAAATATTGATTTTTTCGTATTAACTTACAAACTATAAAACTTTTGCAAATCTTCTTACATAACAATTGTTTTTCTAGTAAACTTATAAACTTTAACACCTCGAAAACTAAAAATTCGGATTATTTTCACATTGATTGATTGATGTAATCAATACTTGAATTATACAAATATTGAATTAAAAATAGTTTGGAATATTTTCTCATTAATACTTTTAGTATACTTTAACTTTACAATTATTGAGAATATAGACAAGTGTACCATCTCAATATTTTAAGGTTACATCAGATTGACAAGGTGTGCTGTTGGTAAGTAATGTTACTAAGCGATAAATGTTTTAAATTTGTTTTTCAGGTTAAGTCCAATATGTCAAAACATTTTACTTATGTAATTTATCGTTACTTAAGAATGGATCTTCTCAACATAATGGATAATTAACGAAAAAAATATGTATGTAAATATGTATGGGATTCGAACCACAATCCTCGAGGCATTAGATCACTGGGACTAGCAAGAATTTGGATTAACTGTCACTTATTGACAGGTGGACAAATGCTGAACTAAAAACTAAATTACTTAATAAAATGGATCATTTTCATACCAATTATAAAAATGTAATTGATAATGGTCACAAATACAATGTATTCGCCATTATTTATGTGTCCAAGGGTAAAGATAGTAAAAACATGTGTACCCCAGATGGGACTCGAACCCACAATCCCCGGCTTAGGAGGCCGATGCCTTATCCATTAGGCCACTGGGGCGGATGTCATCAAAAAAATTTAAAAAAATCGCCATCTATACGTCAATATTAGAACTAAACTTGTAATATTGCATAAGCTCCTGTGTAAACGATAGGGCGAATATATCCGCCGATTTCTCGCAAGTGATTAAACATGTTATATTTTGACAAATAAAGTGATTTAAATGATTTATAACAAGTAAAAACTACTTAATGTAATAAAATACTTTAATTCTTCAGTAAAATGAGAGTGATTGGAAAGTTAATATGAAATTTCAAACTTTGCTTATATGATGATTTGAATCGACCCAATTGATATTTTGCACTTGAAAAACCAATTATGACCCCTCCGGCACTAATTCCCAATAAAATACAATCGCGATTTCAGCACGAAAGTAATTGGTAAAGTTCTTGCAAACGCACGATCGAGAAGGGAAAATGGCTGCAATTAATGGAAGAGGGACAACCCTGAGGAACTTTATCGACGCTGTGTTTAACTTTAAAACTGTTTAGCATTCATAACCGGTTGAGAGAAAAGGGGGACTGGGTGAAACTACTATCGAATCTTGTAATTAAATCAAAATTTCGGGTCAGAGGAAGTTATACGAAAAGCACTTAGAATATCTTGCGTGTTTCTCCTCTTGCATCCATCGTCTCGAGGAATTATTCAGAGGTCTCGAGGGATGATTATTAAGTGGACTATCGATCTGCGAGATGCGTTTAAGGCCAATTTATCCTGAAATTATGATTAGGTCCTTGAAAATTCGCTGACCCATACTCCTCCCATCGATTTACAATGTGTGTATACTCTACCAAACACCCTCGCAAATTGATTCTTGAGGCCGACAAATGGTTGAGCCCCGATACACAAAGAGTAAAAAAGCCTTTATCAATATCAATTCGAACCTCCATCACTCATCGTCCTGACGCTTTTCCGCATCGTCATTTACATTTTCTCTTTTTTTGCTACAAGAGATATGTATTTTATTGGATCGCAACGAATGGAAAATAGTTGGAATCGATTCCATGTAGGAAACATAAGCCAATTTCCTGATTGCAAACATCGCTCCCAATTGATTTGCTACGACCGTAAAATGTAACCACAACGTAATTGAATTACATTTTTTTTTTTGATTTACCGAATCACATAACAACCAAACAAACTACGCAATAACTTTAAACTCCAATTCTACTAATAAAAGAAGCTTTCATCATTTTCAATATTAATTTGAACTACTTTTTGACAGTTTATTTACATAATCTGAAAAAACTTGATTTATTTGTAAATATATGAGTTTTACACTCTAATTATAGCAAAATATAAGCTTTTATCATTTTCAATATTAATTTGAACTACTTTTTGACAGTTTATTTATAAAATCTGAAAAAACTTGATTCGTTTGTAAATATTTGAACTTTAAACTGTAATTCTATCAAAAAAAAAACCTTGTATCAATTTCAATAGTAATTTGCACTACTTTTTGACATTTTATTTACAAAATCTGAAAAAATTTCTAAATGAGCTTCACATTCTAATTATAGAAAAAAAGAATCTTTTATCATTTTCAATATTAATTTGAACTACTTTTTGACCTTTTATTTACAAAACCTGAAAACACTTGATTCGTTTGTAAATATTTGAACTTTAAACTCTAATTCTATCAAAAAAAAACCTTGTATCATTTTCAATAGTAATTTGCACTACTTTTTGACATTTTATTTAAAAAACTTGATTCGTTTATAAATATTTGAACTTTACACTGTAATTCTAGTAATAAAAGAAGCTATTTTTATTACCAATAGTAATTTAAACAAATTTTTTAAAATTTTACTTACAACATTTGAAAAAACCTGATTCCTTTGTAAATATTTAAACTTTACACTTTAATTCTAGTAATAAAAGAAGCTTCTATCATTTCCAATAGTAATTTGAACTACTTTTTTTAATTTTTACTTACAAAATTTGAAATAACTTGATTAATTTGTAAATATTTGAACTTTACACTCTAATTCTATTAATAAAAGAAGCTTGTATTATTTACA
>NW_017099625.1:11843-32326 GCF_001412225.1 Nicrophorus vespilloides
ACTTACTAGATTTGAACAAAACTTGCTTCATTTGTAAATAATTGAACTTTACACTTTAATTCTAGAAAAAAAACAAGCTTTTATCATTTTCAATATTAATTTGAACTACTTTTTGACATTTTATTTACAAAATCTGAAAAAACTTGATTCGTTTCTAAATATTTGAACTTTACACTCTAATTCTAGTAATAAAAGAAGCTTGTATTATTTCCAATAGTAATTTGAACTACTTTTTGAAATATTACTTACAACATTTGAAAAAACTTGATACACTTGTAAATATTTGAACTTTGCACTCTAATTCTACCAAAATATAAGCGTGTACTATTTTTTATAGCAATTTGAACTAATATTTCAAATTTTATTTAAAATACCTGAAAAAACTTTAATTATATCAAAAAATATTTTTCTATAATTTTCAATAGTAATATGAACTACTATTTAAAATTTTCATACATCTGAAAAAACTTAATTCGTTTGTAAATATTTGACAGACGTCAAAAACAAAATGTGACGCCATCTGCATATAAATTCATCAACTAAACTAAAAATTGTATTATTAGTCCAAAAATTAAATAGAATTTATTAAAACTTAATTATTCTATTTATGTAATTATATATAAAAAAGTAACTTGTACCCCAGATGGGACTCGAACCCACAATCCCCGGCTTAGGAGGCCGATGCCTTATCCATTAGGCCACTGGGGCGGATGTCATCAATTTTTTTTAAAAAATCCGCCATCTATACGTCAACATTGGAACTAAACCAACATTTCTTTCTAAACCTAAAAAAATACTACTTATTGAATAAATACTGAAGAATATAAAAGCCAAACTTGATAACAGTTATTAATTTCTTCAATCTTCTGAAAAATCCATTAAGAAGACGTAACGTAACAAAAAATGTATTGTAACGAGCGAGAAATTAAATTACATTAACTTTTATTCTTGGCAAAACATTGTCTTTCATTGTGGAAGTAACGGAATATGTCGGGAGGAAACTTTCCGGAGGTGGGAAGATTCTCTCTCCCGTTCGATGCGCCTTAATACATAAGGACATTATGGAAGAGAATCCAATTTCCTTACAAGAAGTGCGGGGTGCATAAATTACGTCGGTAGGATGGAAAGTTTAAAAGCCCTCCGTGCTCTGAAAAAGTTACAACTTTTTTTTCGTCCGACGAATCTAACGTCCCATCATTACAGTTTATTCCATCAAAAGCTCATTGCGACTACAAACAAAAAATGGTTGTTTGCATTGAAACTGATGGATTTAAATTACGTGAAAATCATAGTTTTTTTACATAATTCGGTAAATATTGATCTATTAGAAACCTGAAGAACACTGAAATATCAGCAAAAAATTTTAGAGAATATTATGTTTTTACACATTTTTGTTTTATATCTTTAGATGAAATGCGGTGTTTCTTGGAAGAGAAAATAAAGTTTCTAAATTAAACACTGAAAACTGTTTGTGTGTTGCTTGTGAAATTATACTGCAAAAACATAGCTAAAACATTCCATAATAAAAAGTTTACACACATATTGTTGTAACAAACTTCTTGCAGTCTGAATATGTATAATTCTTGTTGAAATATTATAGAAAATTACAATAAATTTTGTGCTTTTGTTTAAACTTAAATTTTGGCTTAAACAATTTTATTTATAAATAAAATAAATCTTTAAAAAAATATGTTCTTTTTATACTAAATTATCTTATAAATATCATAAATTTGAAACATGCTAAAACCATTAATTCTTCTAATAGTTCTTCATAGTACAATAATCCATTAATCATAAATATATATATGGAAATACGTCGTAAATTCCGATCGAAATTCGAGGAATAAATCATACTAGTATAGACTCGAATTTATCTCTGGATTCCAGCAATTTGCACAGATTATACCGTTAAAACGTTCACCGGATGGTAGTTAATAAAAAAAATCGTGCTGTCTAGCAATAGACACAACAAAAGCTAAAACAATAACAAAAAATAGTCAATGAACTAAAGTGCAAATACATTTACACCAGCGACAGCACGATAAGATTAGATTGTACGCTACATTTTCCGAAGGATTCCAGTTCATTATTTCTATATGCTTTTAATAGCATTTTCACAGATTTTTCATCAATTCAAATGAAAAAAAACTTGTTTTCCATGCAACTGTATCAAACAGCTAAAATTTTTGAATTTTATATATTACTCGAAAATTATAAAACTTTTTAAATATTTTATGATTACGCATCTTTTGATATAACAATGATTACATAATGTTAATTATTGACTAAGATATAGCGATTTTCAATTTTTTTTTCATTGCTTCAATTTTTATTTAATTAATCAATATTTGAGTTTGCTAAGTACATGATAAAATATGCAAATTATAGACAAAACTTTGCCTACTTACTATAATACTTTAATAATACTTTCCTATAATACACTGTCAAATTTTAGTAATTATATGAAGAAAAAAAAACAATTTTTTTTCTTTCGTCCTGAAACGTTGAAAACAAATAAATTTGAATTTCTCGGCAGTAGAGAGAGAGAGAAAACTGATGGAAATTGTATCCAATATCAATAACGCGTCCAGAGACGGGCGCAATATTGAATTTCAGCCCCCCTTATAATAAAATATTTACGATTTTTGTCCAACAGGAAATTCCCCTTTTTTTTATTTATTGAAACAAAGGTAAAGATTAAACGCAATATTTCAGCTGTGGAAAGTCAACAGAAATTTGTCCATAAACAGGAATAAAACCCTTATAAAAGCAGCAGCAAAAAAAACGAGAAATAAATCAAAATAAAATATGAAGAAAAAAAAAGTGGAAATAAACACAGGACACAATAAATCCAATATTTGGAGTGCGTTGATAAGGTGAAGTGTATTGTATTGAAACGTGAAATATTGGAAATGGAGTCGACGGTGAGGAAAATCCCCGGATTTTCCGGATAACGGAGGATCAATGACGATCGTAAATTAGTTTAAAGAATATGCGTATGGAAATGCTGTGAAAATATGAAAATATGTCTGAAATATTTCCATTACAAAGCTTATTTGAAATACGTATTTAAATTGAATAATATGGAAATTCTATGAAAAAATGAATACATTTTTTATTAACAAAGCTTGTTTTCAGAATAAACGAATTATAATAATTTGAATCTGGAAAAACGGTGGACGCGCCGGGTAATTTTCATAAATTTATCTTCTCGAGCAAACAACGTGGGTGAAATTATGTAATTAACCGGTGTATTTTGAAAGGGTTTATTTGAATATTTACCGCAAGGTCATAAAGTATTTGTGTACCCAAATAAAAAATCGAAATATATTCATGAGAGGAATTTCCACCAAAATTTACTTAATTGGAGTTAATGAACCGATATCGAAGTTTTAACGATGCGGAACGAAAATCCTTGCCTCATAAAATTATTTTAATAAATTGGCGCAGATAATTCAACCGGAAGTAACCTCACAAAGTTTTCACAAAAGCGTTAATATTTATAGGACATTTTTTATAATTTTGTCCCATTATTATCAACTGTAAATTGTAATTGGCAATCTTAGTTTTTTTTTTCTTAAATTAACTTAGTTTGTCTCAATTTAACATAAATTTGACTTTTCACTTTGTCTTACTTTCATTTAAATTTGTCTATTTTTCATTGTTTGTCTTATTTTTTCTTAATTTATCTTAAATTTGTCATAGATTCTCGTATTTTGCTTAATATCACTTAATATCTTAATTTATCCTAAATATGTCGTTGCTTCTCTTAGTTTATCTTCATTTATCTTTAATTTGTGTTTTTTCATAGTTTGTCTAAGTTTATCTTAGTTTGTTTTAGTATGTCTTAATTTATCTTCAGTTTTCTTAGCTTCTCTTAGTTTGTCTTTTTACAGTAGTTTGTCTTAGCTTCTTATAGTTTGACTCAATTGGTTATTTAAAATTTACTATTATTTGACTTAGTTTATCTTAATGTTTCTTACTTAACTCTTTTGAATCTATTATAATTTGTCTTAGTTTATCTTAGTTTGGCTTTGAATTTCTTAATTCAACTTCAATTTGTCTTTTTTCATTGTTTGTCTTAATTTGTCGTAACTAATTCTTTTGAATTTACTATAATTTGACTATAAAATAAAATTTAATTTCACTTTAATAATTTTCTCCTAATTTTACTTCTAACACAATAAATATGCATATAATTTTTCGCTCTGTTTGTGAATTTAATTATTTACTTTGTTTCAAATACGTGTCCGTTTATTTCAATTTATTTTTTATAAAATAATTAACTTCGAAACATTCGCATGTTTTGCTTTATACGTACCTCTAATTATAATGAACATTCACAAAACCATAAATTACATTTTCCAGAAAAACTTGTTTAAAAATACATCAGAAAATAATAAAAAAAAACAGAAATTAATAAATTAAAAAGATGAATTAATGAAAAAAATATAATATTTTGGTGTGAGTGTGAAAGAAGTATTGTAATTACATCTGGAACGAATGAAAAGACATGCGAGATCCTTCAAGAAATATGAGCTTGCAAAGATAATTAAACTAGAAAAAGAATTGCATCGAAGAAGTAGAAAAGAAAAACGAGTTGCTTTTCATAACATTCATTAATATTGTGTGAAATAATAAAAACTTGAATGAAAATAATTATTTTTACGTTTGTCTTAGTTTGTCTTAGTTTGTCTTAGTTTGTCTTAGTTTGTCTTAGTTTGTCTTAGTTTGTCTTAGTTTGTCTTAGTTTGTCTTAGTTTGTGTTAGTTTCTCTTAGATTTGTCTTAGTTTGACTTAGTTTGTCTTAGTTTCTCTTAGTTACAATGTGACAATTTTCAGAAAAATTGATTGTATAACTTTTCATCAATAAATTTACTAAATAAAATTAGGCCTTTTTTCATAATGTATGGTATACCCCAAGGCTTTATACTTTGTCCTATTTTAAAAAAAAATTGTATTGTACCAAATTTGAAACCAGAAAACGAGGATAAATATATAATTTATAATTATTACGAATAATATTTAAATTTAGAAGATATGAACATTTTTTTATTCACACTTTTATACTAGATTAAAAAAAAATAATAAATGTTCACTTGTCAAAGATATTTGATTTCATATTCAAGCGAATAAAAATCCCTATTTTCTTGTTATTATATATATTTTTTTGTTAGAAGATGCTTGATGGAGGAGCATTTTGCATTTTCAAGGTATAAAGAGATCGAACTAAGAGCGCGCGATAAATCACGTCAGGAAACCGCGTCAAGAAGTATATTGGAGCGAAGAGAAGAAGAAAAAAAAATGGTTATTTTTCACGGATTTTATATAGGAAAGACCTCGAGCCAATTTATGTATATATCTAATATCTATATATACATACATACTCATTTTATTTTTCTATCTACTTCACCTATACTTACGTAACTCGAGTTATTGGCTCATTTCAATTATCACATCATATATTCCGCTCGGATTTTACGAGCATTTTCAGATCAATACTTGTTTACCGCCAGAAGGCAATAACATAGAGGTTTTCAATATTATTTACGGATTCGGTATTTCCATTCCAATGCAATTAACATCGACATTTGCGGAAACATTTTTAATTGCTGTAATGTGAAAAAAAAAGGTACGATTGTTGTGGAAAATAACCGAAAACCATGCTTTGTTTTTTTGGAGCTTCAAAGGTAATTGGATTGCCGGTCAATAATTGAAACCGCTTTTCATGAACGACTGCTGAATTCATTACAATTCACTTCAAAATCAATGCAATGTGATAGAAATAGAAAGAAGATAGAATGATAAATTTACAAATAAAATTAGGCTTTTTTTTCATAATTTTATATGGTATACCCCAAGGCTGTGTACATTTTGTCCCATTTTCAAAATAAAAACTGTATTTCTTTTTGTATTACGATTGATAATTATTGTGCACAATATTTAAATTTAGAAGATGTGAATCATTTTTTTTTTTCACACTTTTAAACTAAAACAATACAGAGATCATTTTTGAAAAAAAACAGAGCAAAAATAAGAAATAATCATCTTTTGTTGAAACGCCATCTATCGGATTTTCTGTATATTTATGTATTTATATTCGTTATATATTAATGTTTTATTTGAAAGAAATATGATTAAATAAATACATTACAAAATAATAATATTTATTACAAACAGTTTCTAATAATTAAAAAGTAATTTAGATTAATTAGATAATTGATGTTTATTCTGTGAACTATGCTTATTGTAGTTTTAAAAATAATCATTTTATTGAAACGCCATCTAGTGGAATGTTTACAATTAGAGTTAATTTTCAAATTTGAACGGCAAATTACAGCCAAATGGATTGAACCACATCAATATGTAAATACTCGTTACATTCCATAAACATCTAGCTTTCATATGCATTTTTTGGATCCATTCAGTGCTTTATAGTTTCTGAGATAATCACTGTTTTTCGAACGTTTATTTTTTTCAAATTTAATCAAGAATTATAGACAAAGTGGATGAAATCACAGTAATTTATGAATATTCACTATATTCCCTAAACATCCAGTTTTCATATGCATCTTTTGGATCCATCTTTTTTAATGAAATTGACTAAAACAGTTTGTATTCATACCTTCTGTTAAAAAAAGTGATGAAACATGAGCAGTATTGTTCCAGTCGATTGATTCAAGTTTAACGAAATTACAAACAGTAATACACATTTGCAGAACAATACTTTGTACGAATTAGATCAAGTTCATTAGGTCGAGCACATAATTATAACGCCCGGTTTTAATGATGATTTGTTGTTGCTCGCAAACATTTCCAAACTGCATTTCGAAATAAATCCGAACAATTATCCCCGCACATTGTAATCATTCCGTTAAGCGCAATGTATACGCCCGTTTCATTGCGAGTTAGGATGGAAATACCGGTTAATTAAAGCGTTAGGAATAATCCGACCATCCAATTAAAACGTTACAAACAAACCTAATTGAATTAAATTAAACGCAACATCTGCAAAAAGAATAAAAAGTAATTGGACCACGTGTAAAAAAAATTGTTTACATCAGCGAAATTTAATCATAAAATAGAAAAGAATTGAAGGCGGTTATTAATTAAATCGCAATGAACGTCGAAATTTAAGGGCGGAAACGTAATTAATTCATCTCTAGGGAAAATTCGCTAGCGTTTCCTTGTTTTACGTCGTTCTGTTTTATGAGAGAAAAAATATATAAATAGAAATAAATCAAGGCGGTTTCCGCAATTAGTGAGTAATCCCGGAAGTTCGGTGTATCCCTTTGAATAGTCCCCTTCCTTTTCTTTCTATCCGAGGCAGTAAAATATTATTGGGGGAGCGAAGTGAAGGGAAAAATCGAGTGGGCGCCGTCGCGACGCTCACTTTTCATTGCGTTATTGTTCTTTTGTCTACTTTCTGTTTTCCTCATTGCTGGGTGGAAAAGTGCACCCGCTGCGCGTTAATGTCCGAAACGCCATCTATCGTCCGTTCGGAAACTAATTGGTTCGGTTGTTCGTCGGAGGATCGAGGACGGAAAGCTTTTAAGGATGCGAGAGATCCCGTGTGTTGCGCAAACACTCGACGGACGAAGGACTTTAAAAATAATATAACGGTAGTGAAATGCCGAGAGGATTGAAACGGGAAGGAAATTGAATTGCGGAAACGTCGTTTTAAGACGTGCGTTTTTTTCTTTTCTTTTTATCTTGCTGAGGACTTTCAAATGAGAGGATTCTGATCAAATAGATTGATTCGGGTCGTGTAGACTGGTGTTTTATTGATTTACTCAACTACTGTTTTATTTCAGATAAAATTCTGAAAAATTACAAATTTCGATTATCATTTGGTTTTTGTTAAATTTTTAATTAAGACCTGTATAAACGGAACATTTAAGACATATAACATTTTATGTCTTTTTCTACTCGTCATTATTTTGAAAAAAAATGCACCTCCTATATGTCAATAACTAAAACGCCATCTATTGTCAGTTTTAGAACTAATTACTTCAATTCACAATAAATAAAACAATTAGTCCAAAGTAATTATGTAAACTATAACCCTAATTAATTAAGGATTAATTTGTATTTTTTTTCTACTTCGAATGCTTCGTTTTACCAATCAACTAAAAAAACATACATTAAGATCAAAATTATTGCAGTTTTTTTATCAATTCAATTATTGTATATTCAAACTATTAATTAATACATATTTCTAATTGTAAAAATACATAATAATATAATTTTTGTTAAATTTCATTATGTAAAAAAAAACAAAAATATCTTTAATTAAAAACTGTCAAAATGTAAGAAAAAAGTAAACGTCTATTATCTTTTTTATAATTTCACACCTAACATACTTAATATTTAGTGGTTTTGTTCTAAACGTAATTATTTAGAAAAAAATGCACAACTTTTACTACAACGCCATCTGTCGTCAGTTTTAGAACTAGTTACTTCAATTCACAATAAATAAAACAATTAGTCCAAAATAATTATGTAAACTATAACCCTAAGTAATTAAGGATTAATTTGTATTTTTTTTTAACAAGAACGCTTCGTTTTACCAATCAACTAAAAAATATACATTAAGATCAAAATTGTTTCAATTTTTTTATCAATTCAATTACAGTATATTCAAACTACTAATCAATACATATTTCTAAATGTAAAAATACATAATAATAATATAATTTTTGTTAAATTTCATTATGTAAAAAAACTAAAATATTTTTAATTAAAAACTGTCAAAATGTAAGAAAAAAAATTAGAGGTCTTTTATTTTTTTACTTATTTTATACCTAACATGATTAATATTTAGTGGTTTTTTCTAGCAAAAATGCATCACTTCTACTACAACGCCATCTATCGTCAGTTGTAGATGCAATTACTTCAATTCACAAAAAAAATCAACAAAAATTAGGAAAAAAGGTAAATTTATTTTATTACATATAAAAACAATTTACCTACAATCATTATGTAGTCTATAGCCTATTTATTTGACCTAATTATTTAAGATTTACTCAAAATTATTAAATATTTAAATAAAATTTAGAAAAAAACGTTTTGTTTTATCGATGAACAAAAAAGAATATAGAACTTATTTTCTTAGTATAATTCAATAAGCGTATTATCAAAGTAAAGTTTTTTTTTACTGAATTTAACATTTAATGAAGAAGTACAAACAAATGGACAAAAAAACGCAATTACAATTTGTAATGTAATTTTTCATTTTTGTACGGACCACAAATTGTACGTTTCCATTATTTTACTGTCATCCGGATATTACGTAACGGACATAACGAATTCAATTTTTTTTATGTTTTTTTTTTGCGGTTGTCGCTCTGATGATGATGTCTTCCTGACTGCTGAATTTACAGCTGTCCGGAAACGTGCATGAAGATGAGCGTATTTATTTCACCCGGATATTAGATCTGACACAGCAAACAAATGCAAATTTGGACCACAAAATTGTCTAGCACATAATCAAGAAAAAAAAATACATAATTTGTTCCAAAAAAAATATATAAAATTAAGATTAAAAGTGTGTTTTTCCATATAATTTAATGGAGATAAGAACATTACATAATTTTTAGATCAAAAGAATTGTAGCCATAAAAGTATTTTTTTCCACTTCATAATCATCTATTTTATCATTATTTGTAATCCATCAATTATGTAATATTTGTACTTATATTACTAAAGATAATACTTATCTATGATTTATTATAAGTCATTTAATTTCCATAAAATTGTATGATAAATTTCTAAAAAATTACATCATTAAATTTCGCAATATTTGTTTAATCGTATAAAACTTTTATTTACTAATTGAAACTATATAATAATAATTCAACTCTTTTATGTATAAATTACTATCATTATTAATATAATAATATGATTTAAACGTATTGATTAAACGCTTTGCAAATATTCGTATATAATTTTAATTATTGGTATAGATTACACAATAATATAATTACATTGAAATTGGAACAATTCTCGTGATTGTCATGCAATATTCGCATTTGCAGATTATAGCAGAAAACTAATATAATTTAATATTAATTATACGTTGCACTACAATTCGTAATTATAAAATATCAAATTTGTAGTATTGGGTTGGGTTTTTGTTAATAAAAATTTGCTGATTATTATTTTTTTTCTGGAATAAATCTTCTTGTACAATTTTTATGTTCCTTGTTTCATAATAAATATTGTTTAAAAAACGTCTGATAATTATGCACTAACTTTTGTTATTATTGTTTTTTGTTTGTTTGTTTGATGTAAACTTACCACTAAAGTATTTCCTAATGCTCCAAGAACGATGAGTACTACGTAGATGGAGATGAGGATTCCATATGCAGGTTGATCTATAGCTGTGTTATGTATGTATCTGTCGATCAATTCCGGGTCGACGTTTCTGCTTCTCATCACGATGTCGCTCGCATTTCCGAATATTTCCGGGTCCTCCATTTCTCACTTCCGCTCTGAAACATCGAGAAACAAAAGAGTGAACGATGAGACACAATCATATAACACACGGAAGAAACGTATTCAGTGAACGCAACAAAAGTCTCACAAAACGTTTCCCAATAAAAAATAACACCAATTTTCATTGATTTTATACTTTTATGTAATTGTATAATTGTGGATATCAATAGTTTTATTAATAATAACTTAATTTTCTATCATTCTTACAATTATTTTCGTTTATTAATACAAAAAAGTATTATATTTAGAAAAAAAAATTAATCATTCGAATATAATTTAAATAACTAATAGTTATTGATGAAATTATTATGAATAAACTGTAAAATAATAAAATTTTATGGAATTATTTAGATACCATAAAAAAATTTAAATTGTATTAATTTTTACTTGTATTTTCTATATTTTTAATTATTAATCCATAAAAATGAAAATGAAATTTTTCTAAAACTTTTTGTACTTTTTTTTTAAATATCTCAAAAACAATTTTTTTTAGATTATAAGTACATAAAGAGTCCCAAGATACTGACCATCTTTTGACATAACAATCATTAAATAATGTTTACTAATGATTAAGAAATGTATTTTTTTCTAAATTTGTTTTCGCATTTTTAGTAAATAGGTTACAATTTTTTTCTATGAAACTAATGTTTTTAAATATACTAATTCTATTAGTTCATAGTACTTTTTTATTGCACATCTGTTGATATACCAATTATTATGAAATGTTTAATAATAAGTGAGAAATATCAATTTTTCTAAATTTAAACAAATTTTAAAAAATTCTATGAAACTAATGTTGTTTAATAGACTTATTTTATTAACAATTATTTTGTAATATTTACTAATAACTGAGATATGACAAATTTTGTATATTTTTTTTGCATTTTTATTAAACAAATTACAAAATTTTCTATTAAACTAATGTTGTTAAATAGACTTATTTTATAAGTACACAAGGAGCGCTTTTTTATTTCGCTTCTTTTGATATAACAATTATTATATAATATTTACTAATAACTGAAATATGTCAAATTTTATATTTTTTTTTTCGCAAATTTAGTAAACAAATTACAAAATTTTCTATGAAACTAATGTAATTAAATAGACTATTTAATTGCTGTGGATATAATTTACGTCGTTTTATAGTAGATAAAGATCATTTGACAGTGTATTAGTATATTAATTACGTAACTATTATATAATGTTCTACTTCAAAATGTAATAAAAAAAAAATGTAAAAATCTTATTTTTTTTTTTTAGTTATATTTTTTCAGAATTTTTCTATGGCAATATTTTTTTTAGAAATTTTATAAATACACAAGGAGTACTTTTTTATTGTGAATATTTTTATATAAAAATTATTATGGTATGTTTACTTATAACTGAGAAATTAAAAAAAAAAAACATTTTTTTCTATGAAATTTATGTAATTAAATAGACTTATTGATTGCTAAAGACATAATTAAAGACGTTTTATTATTATTTATAAACGTAACAAATATAATTTTATATCCCGAAATTATTAAACCAAATATGTAATTATTGAATTAGATCCTCTCATTAGTACTTAATGGACGTCGATTTAGTCACGTTACTTAATGAATTCGAACGCCTATAATGAAGATATTACCTAATTTAACTTCACAATTTGTAGTAACAGATATTATTACGTCGCAGACACAAAGGGTTACCCCAATGACACATAATACCGATAGGGGTTATCAGAAATTAATTAACTACACAGCTCGACGCGAATCCAAAGATTCCTGAGTAAACATCAAACATCTATAATTACATCCACCGTTCATAATCGATTATTATTGAACAGTCAAGAACAACAACAGAAAAACTAAAGAAAATCTCCTTTTGAATATATTCGCAATACATTCAAGAAACACGACTCTATCTCGACGCAATAAATACCATCCCTTTTTTTTATATAAGTCGTTAAGTGCATATATTAGGCTTCACCCTTTTTTTTTTCAACCTTTTTATCTCGCTTGTGAACTTTTTTTTCACACATGATATACGGAAAGCCCTTCATCTGTGACCCTTTTAAGGGATGAACGCCAAATACGGGTAAAGTCTTTTTTTTAAGTATTTAACATGGTAATTGCACTTCGTTTAGGTCACAGGATTTATTTACATCTGCACATGCCTCGTCCTTTTTTTTTTTGTTGTTGATTAGTCCATTTAAATGCAAAAGCTTATACAGATAAACGTGTTTTATTTTGTATAATATAATACTAGCAACATTTGTAGATGTTTTAAACTTCATTTACTGAGAACTAATCTCAACGTAATTAATGACATATTTACATAATTTCATGTAATTTATGTAATTGCTATAGATTATATCATTATTAACATACATGATTTACATAATACTAATTATTATTATGGTTAATTAAGAACAAAAAAAAGTAAAGTGTCATAAAAGAAGCATTACTATTTTGTTGTTAAATAACATTTAAATTAAACTACATAAATAGATATTTTTTTTGGAAAAATCAATAAAACAATATTTCAAATTCGAAATCAAATATAATTTCAGCTGATAAAGTTTGTAAAATTAGAAAAAAAAATTATGAAAAATTCAAAATTCAAAATATTGTATTATTTTTGATTAACTTTTTCTAGTATATAGAACAAATTCGTCTGATATGAATTACTATAGAATTAAAATATAAGCTTCTCGGAATTGAAATTTTTATGAAAAATTGAGTTAACCTAAATGAAACAGAAATGACAACAAAACAAAATAGTAACGCTTCTTTTATGACAATTTTCAAAAAAATCATTAAAAACTTTCTTTGTTTTGTTATGTCGTATAATTTTTCACTGTGAATCTATGTTATACTTAACATCTTTAATCATTATCCATCGACTTGGCTGAAAAGGTCCATATGCTTAACCATTCGGTTATTAGTCGCCCTGTTAAAAAGTTGTAGTTTATTTAATTTATCTCGGAAAGCTGTAAATATTCAAGGATTATTCCATATTCATAGCTGTTACACTTCCAATTGGATTCGGACTAAGTTGCTCTCTTGATTAAAAGGATTTCCCTAACGTCCTTGAGTAATCCAATGAATACGTAGTGCTAATGCGAATAAATTAGAAGACAGGAAACAACAGACGTCCTTGTTGTCACAACAACATCGAAACCTTACAAACTATGAAAATTAGCCCTTATGAATAAACATCGCTTCTGCAGATCGATAATCCTTGCAGCATTAACGACGATCCAGGATTACCAAGAAATACAAAGGATCCGATTAGAAATTGGTCTTAATACGACGTTCAATTTATAACAAAAATATTGTCAATCCATTTCTGGAATTGATTTCATGTAATTTATATAAAATTTTCACCACTGAAAGAAATCAAATATTTTAGTTTGTAATAGATTTGGATGAAGATAGATTTTAACAAATCTTAACATAATTTAACTTTATATAACCTCATTTAACCTATCTGAATATAGCCTAAAATTATCTGAACACAATATAGCCTCTCTCACCATAAACTAAAACAAGCTCAACCTAACCTAACTTAATCTAAACTATTTCACCATAACCTAAAATGATCTTTACCTAACCTAACTAATCTAAACTATCTCACCATAATACGTAGTGCTAATGCGAAAAAATAGAAGACTTGAAAGAAAGAAACTGATGTGTTCATTGATTTTCATGTGATAAAATTATTGTTTTCAGAGATGATGAATTGTTGCGCGGATAACCTGATTTAGTTAGTTTTGTGCATCATGCAAATTGCTGTAATTAACGCTTCGAATGTTCCAAACGTAATTTATTATACAAATTGCTTTTATGAAAATATTACGTTGCAACTCGTTGCATAATTGCATATAATATTTTATTTATTATCAAATTTACAAATATTTTTCTAAAAAAAAATATATAACAAATATTATAACTATGTTTAATTACAATTCAATATCATGAAAATATATAGTTAAACTTTTCTTTTAGTGAATTTGAAGATTTTTTTTTTACTTAAAAAATCCACATTTTCTTTCTCTTCTTAATTTTTTAGATGAAATCTCTAATAAAAAACAATAAAAATCTAGTCAATTTTCGTACAAATTATAATTGGAATTTAGTGCAGTTAATCAAATGCAAGACAAAAATCATAACAAAAAAAGTTGTAATTAAAATTAAACATTTTTTTTATTAATAAAATACATCAAAGTATTCGATTAATAAAAAAAAACCCAAAGAAAAAGTAGAAAAATCAATCGATGAATCTATTTTTTTTTGCATTTATGCTATGAAAAGTTGAGAAACGTAGTTTATTTTCGGATCTTTCGACCGCAAAGTTTCCACAATTTATCGTCGAAACAGATTGAACGAGGTGCCAATAAATTAGGTGAATATCGATATACGCGTCTATGCAGGTGCCAGAAATAGAGTTTACTTATTAGTGAAAAAGACGAGAGGAAGATGAAGCAAACAAAAAAAAACGTGGTGGTAAAAATTACAGAATGCCGACGGAACCTAAACAGTTGTAAAAGCTAAACAAACACGATGATCCTAAACTAAGATTCAGCAGATCGACGTGTAAATACAGATTGCTAAATGTTAGTGGAAGTAAACGATTCTTGGAGATCTATGTTAATCCATTTCTGGAATTGAATTCAGGTGAAAATTTCAATATTTTTATTTTGTGATAACCTAAAATAAACTTAACATAACTTAACTTAACTATCTCACCAATACATCAAATAATCTGAATCTATCCTAACATAATCTAATAGGTTAGATAATCTAAAGTTAAATATTATTAAACTATTAACTAATTTTAAAATTAATAAACTATAGTTAAAACTCTGGATGAAACTGAAGAAAATACAGTTGAACATAACCTAATTTATCTTAATCTAACTTATTTCACCGTAATCTTAAGTAATCTCAACTTATCTAACCAATCTCACTAAAACCTAAAATAATCTCAACCTAAACTAACTTAATCTAACCTGTCTCACCAAGACCTAAAATAATGTCAACCTAACGTATCTTACCATAACCTAAAACAATCTAATCCTAAATATTATTAAACTAATGACGAAATTTCATTATAATTTTACAATTAATAAACTATAGTTAAAAAATGAAAATACAGTAGAACTTAACCTAATTTATTTTAACTAAATTATTTCACCGTAACCTTAAGTAATCTCAACTTAATCTAACCTATCTCGCTAAAACCTAAAATAATCTCAACCTAACCTAACTTAATCTAACTTTTCTCATCAAGACCTAAAATAATGTCAACCTAACCTATTTCACCATATCTAAAACAATCTAACCTTAAATATTATTAAACTATTGACGAAATTTCATTATAATTTTACAATTAATAAACTATAGTTAAAAAATGAAAATACAGTTGAACTTAACCTAATTTATCTTAATCTAACTTATTTCACTGTAACCTTAAGTAATCTCAACTTAATCTAAGCTATCTCACCAAAACCTAAATAATTTCAACCTAACCTAACTTAATCTAACATCTCTCACCAAGACCTAAAATAATGTCAACCTAACATATCTCTCCATAACCTAAAACAATATAACCCTAAATATTATTAAACTATTGACGAAATTTCATTATAATTTTACAATTAATAAACTATAGTTAAAAAATGAAAATACAGTTGAACTTAACTAATTTATCTTAATCTAACTTATTTTACTGTATCCTTAAGTAATCTCAACTTAATCTATCTTATCTCACTAAAACCTAAAATAATCTCAACCTAACCTATCTTAATCTAACTTTTCTCACCAAGACCTAAAATAATGTCAACCTAACCTATCTCACCATAACCAAAAACAATCTAACCCTAAAAATTATTAAACTATTAACGAAATTTCATTATAATTTTAGAAGTAATAAATTATAGTTAAAAACTATAGCAAATACAGTTGATACAAGGTATGAAAAGTGGTTCATGATTATTGAATGTGAATCGAGAAGTGGTCGGAGCATTACAGATATGGAGTAAAATGAGCGTGTATAATGGACAAATGGGTTGGAAGAGATTTGGTTAAAAGGGAGAATACGAACGATTAGAGATGATGGAAGTCGAAAAGGAGACGGATAAAAAAAGTGGGATAGAAAGAAAGAATATGAAAATAAATGTTATTACTTTGCTTCGGTCCAGAAGGCTTTCGGCCAAAAACCTACTAGCTATTAAAGCTAAAGGACAAAGGACAAACGGCTCTTGATTTGTGCATCCAATAAATTCTAACGATGTAAATCCTATTTCATTTCATAAACCGAATTATTTGCTTGGATACAATTTTTATTTTCGTTTATTCTTTTTTATTACATGGGACACGAGTTTCTAATATTTTTAATGGGTTTACTAAAAAAATATTGAATTTTGGAACTTTCTTTGTGGATGTTTCAAAATATATATCAATTGTAAAATTTTGTCATATTTGTTAAATTATAGAATGTCAGAATAAAAATATGGAAAAAAAATGTTTTCGGTTTACGAGAAATGAAATTGAATTAAGTTCGTCAACCGAAGTTCAACAGTATACATTTTCGCAAACAATAAATTCCTCGTTTTATTTACTCTCGCTCTTCTCCCTTCGCAATTTATTCATTACTCCCCCCCAAAATTGCCCTTTTCTCTTTTACAGATTCTGAAAATTTTACCCTGAAACCCAACATCAAATATAATTACGTTTACATAATGCTCACATAATTGCTTTCATTAAAAGAATAACTAAAAGTGAACCACTTCCATTTCCTTAATGAATTTTTAAATATTTTCTTATGAAAAAAATATTCTGGATTCTCTAAAATTTATGAAATTTCTTCGAAAAAAAAAATATATATTTTTTTTTTAAATAAATTTATAATTTCAATAAATAAGATAATTATCAATTAGTTAATAAAGATTAATTATAAAATTTAATTAACACAGCAAAATATGACAGTTCCTTTTGATGTCTGTCAAAATTGTCAAATTAACAGTCATTTAAAGCTATTCTTCAATGACAATTATTGTGTTCTGAGACTAATAATGCTAATATCTTTAAAGAAATGAATAATTTCAACAAATTAAGTAATAATCATTTAGTTAATAATCAATTGATTATAAAATTTAATTATTACAGAAAAATGACATTTCTCTTTGACGTCTGTCAAAATTGTCAAATTAACAGTCATTTCAAGCGATTTTTCAAGTGACAATTATTGTGTTCTGAGACTAATAATGAATAATTTCAACAAATTAAGTAATAATCATTTACTTAATAATCAATTGATTATAAAATTTAATTATTACAGAAAAATGACATTTCTCTTTAACGTCTGTCAAAATTCTCAAATTAACAGTCATTTCAAGTGATTCTTCAAGGACAATTATTGTGTTCTGAGACTAATAATGCTAATATCTTTAAAGAATTGAATAATTTCAACAAATTAAGTAATAATCATTTAGTTAATCATCAATTAGCTATAAAATTTAATTATTACAGATAAATGACATTTCTCTTTGACGTCTGTCAAAATTGTCTAATTAACAGTCATTTCAAGTGATTCTTCAATGACAATTATTGTGTTCTGAGACTAATAATGCTAATATCTTTAAAGAAATGAATAATTTCAACAAATTAAGTAATAATCATTTAGTTAATAATCAATTAATTATAAAATTTAATTATTACAGAAAAATGACATTTCTCATTGACGTCTGTCAAAATTGTCAAATTAACAATCATTTGAAGGGATCCCCAAATACCAACATTACAAACGCAAATTCCGACGTACATGTGACACGTATCGTGTCCTGAGACTAATAATGCGAAGGGACGATCCGTCTGCACGTGACATCCCGTCTGGGCAGGATGCGAAACGCCATTAGCACATAAACCGCTCCATCCAAACGGGGCTGTCATAAATTCCACGACTCCTCACTTGGCGGGAAAATATTTAAAATTTCAATCGTTCCACTAAATATTTATAAAAAAAATATATATTTCCACATCTAAATCATAAAAAAGACACCTTTAATTTTTCAACCCCCCTCGTGACGGGAATATATCTTTTCAACCCCCTCATAAAAAAAATAAATGAATCTCGATTCATCTTCCACAATTTTTTTTTGTTGCTTACAAGATAAACAGTTTTTCTTTAAGTTGATTTAAGATTTCAATCCTGCTTTTTTTTCTTTATTTACTTTCCGTTTTGATTTACCGGTTTAGGGGATGAGACGGATTCGTTCCAAAAAGCTTTAAGAAAAAAAAAACGGATGAGCCGAATGTAATGCAGCAAAGCAGGTCGCATATTCCTGATGGATTTATAATAGAAAAGGAAACGACGTAATATATTATGAATCTGCTAGAATTTATACTGAATTCCTTACCAAATATTGACACGAATAATCAAACTTTTTTTCGACGCACTTAAAAACTTCTTTTCATATTATTTATTTTTATTAAACTTCCAATTTTGTCAGCATAAACGTTTAAATTATCCAATAAAGTGTTTTTCTATTACATCATCTTTTTTTTTTTAAACAAATTTCAAATAAATTTATGTACAGAAAGCTTCAATATTTTATTTTTTCTCTCGACTTGTTACGTTTATTTATTTTTTTTGTAATATTTCGTAATAAAAGTTTTCATTTCGGAATTCCAACGTAATGCCCGCATTTCTATTCCTCCATTTTCACGAGTCTCTTTGTTACATTGAAAAATACAAGAATTCGCAATATTTTAAATACGTTTATGGTCTCATAAAGTGTATAAACAAATTTTTAACTTTATCAACTAAGAAAATATGAAAAATATTACAACATAATAATCATCTTTTTATTACCTAATTACAGTTTTATAACATCCTTTTCATTGCATTATATAATGCAGAAGATTTTAGATAAAACCTCACCATTTGCAACGTGAATTGAAACTGTTTGCTTTTTTACTGCGAAACTCGTAATTCTTGCCCAGAACGAAGCACTTCTTCACTGCGGTCCATTATTCGGCCGCCATTCGCAGCAAACCCTTTAATCTTTTACGACTTTTCGCAACCGAATGAACTCGGTTCAAGATAACGCCCGCAAACAGTTACATGCACCGAACAAAGTCCAACAATAAGAAAAAAAAAAAACATGTTTACTTATCGCACAAATAAGTCAGATAAACACCTTTTTCCCACGTTCTATTTACATTCAATTTTTATGATTAATACGCAAATTATTATGGATTTTTTCTGTTTGTTATTTAGACAGCTATTTTTATCGTTCAATCCATTACACTAAAAATATTAACTGCATAAAAAAGACAAATAAACAACTTTTTCTATTTTGGGTACGTTATTAATGTAATTGATCGATTATGTAAGTGAATTGTGGTGACGCTATCTATGATTGAATTCAGAATTGATTTTAAAAATTGACTTTTGAGCAGTACTATAAAGAAAATATTTAAATACTTAACACATAACATAAAAAAGAGAAATATGTTTTTTTTTCTATTTTAGGTACGTTATTAACGAGATTGAACTAAAAAAATGATCCATTATACAAGGGAATTGTAGTGACGTCATCTGTGAATGAATTCATAATTAATTTAAAAAAATGACTTTTGAACATTACTATAATAAAAATGTTTAAATTCAATGATTAATATAGAAATTATGAAAAAAAATATTTTTATTTGGACTTAATAATTTAAATTCATTCAATTAATGACAAGAAAAATACAATTAGTTGAATTAATTGAAAAACTGTAATTTTTTAAAACCAGGTATATTATTTACGAATTTAAACAACAAAATTGATCGATTATATAAGCGTTTTGTATATAATATAGTTACGCCATCTATGTAGAATTTAAAAATAATTTTAAAAAATTTCGTCTATTTATTATATAAATATAATTATTATATCGAAAATTTGGACATTTTAAACATTTTTTTGAGTATCTAAGTATACATATTTTTCT
>NW_017099626.1:0-39720 GCF_001412225.1 Nicrophorus vespilloides
AACATGGTTGTAAAGAGGAAAAAAAAAACATAATACGTTGGGGGTTGAAAAGAATCGGTGGGATGCACTATTTCCCTCGGCGAATGGCGCATTATATATCATATTTTTAATCAGTGGCCCCGATATCCTCATGTAATCAACACAACTCATCAAGCCCGAGCTTTAATATGCTTTTTGCTGCTGCAACTGCAACTACGTCGACCGCAAAACGCACACACACACACGTGCAACTTGAGCGTGTATGTACACAAACATACGAGCTCGATCTGCGCTTTGTATTGGAGGGGTGGCGAATGTTGTGCAAAGCTCGGGGGGTTGGCGAGGATAGGAATTTTCTGCCGGCAAGCATTTTGCGTTTAATAATACACACCTTGTGAGTAAAACTGCAACGTCATGGTGATTGGGGTGGTCGTCGTCCCTGGGGTTAATTCTGTTTTGCCACTTGCGAAAGTGCTCGAGGGCGCGTCTCGGATTTTTGCGTGGCGAGACGTTCATCTGCGAGCAGGGGATGAATCGTTTGTTATCAGTACGTTATATATATATATAGAAATAAGTAGAAAAAAATAAATAATAATGGGGAGAAAAGGAGGTTAAGGGTGGCAGCGACCCCCTCAGAGTCGACGCACAAAAAGGAGGACATTAATTACACGACTCGCTCTCGCGTTTTTCGTCTTTCTATGATACTCGTTCAATTTCTTTTTTTTTCTCTCTCTTGTTATCTTCTCTTTCATTCTTTCTGTGCGTCTCTTTCTACACACCCCCAGATGAACTTTCCACTCTTTTTCCATCATCGGTGTCGAAGGAAAAAGAGTGGCGAGAAAGATGAAGGAGTAGGATGAGATTGAGGATGAGGGATGGTCTTATATAAATTAATCTTCATGTGGGAAATTAATAATCGGGCTTCGGTTTTACCTCGTGGTCGTCGTCCTCGAGCCGGATCAGCCGGACAATGGCCAAATTGATGTTGTAGCCCAGGGAGCCGTCGTGGAACAAATCGTGTGCCTGCGAAAACGGAAATCGATCGAAACGGTCGTTGCGGTCAATCGATCCCATTGCCATCTAACTAGTCATAGTTAACTAAAGTTCGGACCTCTTAAACCGCAACTACTACATCAAGATTTAACAAACTGCGTTGACCTACTCTATAAATTGTACATTGAAACGGCCACTCTCCACTCAATACTTGTCAAGTAACTTACAAAAAAAAAAAACAAAAAAAAAAGTGTTTAAAATGAAAGTGCTAGGAAAGTGTTTGCCAATTACTCGCTATAAATCTCAAACTTTAGATTGATCGATTTCTAGAAATTGCAAAGGTTCAACAAAATGATACAAATCATTATTCTATAATTTACTCAAAACTAGCAAATTAACGCAAATTTTAATTATGTACATTAATTTATCATTCTAATTGTTGGAAGAAATAATTTATTTTTATAAAAAAAAAAATAGATTATACCATGAAATATTGTTATTATCCTAATACCACTTAGAGTAATGTAATAATTGGAATATAATGGAACATATGTTGTTGGATAAACGACTGAGTGAAACATGACCATAAATTGTTGGTAATAGTTAAAGAAATTTGACAAAAATATAAATAACTTCTATATAGAAAATGAAACTTAAAGAAAATTTAATAAAATAAATGAATAAAGTACTAGTAAACAATTTTTTTCTATCAATTTTCTTTCAACTTTATAGAAATAAAGAATAAGAAAATTGCATAATTAACAAAAAAGTTGAAAAGTTGAATTTGAATTCAAGAATTGAAAAATTAAAAATTATTGACAATTGATCAATATCGTTAAAAGAAATTTTATGTTGAAAAACTTACAAAAATGCTTGATATTTCCTAATGTTAATTGTAATGCTTTAATTGGAATTGGAAAAATGGAATTTAGTTATGTTATTTGATCAATTGTTGAAAATTGGTTTTCTGTAGTTGTAACTGAAAGATTGTTAAGAAAACATTGTATATAGTATAGGAAAGTGTTTGCCAATTACTCGCTATAAATCTCAAAATTTAGATTGATCGATTTCTAGAAATTGCAAAGGTTCAACGAAATGATACAAATCATTTTTATATAATCTAATCCTTCTTTACTCAAAACAAGCAAATTAACGCAAACTTTAATTATGTACATTAATTTATCTTTGCAATTGTTGGAAGAAATAATTGTATTTTTATAAAAAAAAAAATAGATTATACAATGAAATATTGTTATTATCCTAATACCACTTAGAGTAATGTAATAATTGGACTATAATGGAACATATGTTGTTGGATAAACGACTGAGTGAAACATGACCATAAATTGTTCGTAATAGTTAAAGAAATTAGATAAAAATATAAATAAAATCTATATAGAAAATGAAACTTAAAGCAATTTTCTTAAGAAAAGAAATGAATATGAATAAAATACTAGTAAAAAAAAAATTCTATCAATTATCTTCAAACTTTATAGAAATAAGAAATAAGAATAAGAAAATTGCATAATTAACAAAAAAGTTGAATTTCAATTCAAGAATTGAAAAATTAAAAATTGTTGACATATTGATCAATATCGTTAAAAGAAATTTTATGTTGAAAAACTTACAAAAATGCTTGATATTTCCTAATGTTAATTGTAATTGGAAAAATGGAATTTTGTTATGTTATTTGATTAATTGTTGAAAATTGTTTTTCTATAGTTGTAACTGAAAGATTGTTAAGAAAACATTGTAAATAGTATAGGTTGTTAAATAAAAAATAAGTAAGTATGTGCGATAGTATAAATGTTATGTTGCATTATGGAAGGAATAGAATGTAACTGCAATAAACTGTAAATAGTTGCAATTGAAACTAAGTAGTTGCGGGAGGGAAAACGGTTCGCCTGAGGTTAGTTAAAAGTAATTGTCGCAGGAGAGGAATGCGTGTATGTATAGCAGTAATGTGTATGCACTTGCCATGTTGAATACCGTGAGCACGAAGTTCTCGATATCGATTTCCTTGCGGTATCGGAGAATGGCTTGATCAAGGACTACCAAGGACTCAATGTGCATTTCTATTGGAACGTCGACGGAGGCAATTCCCGCGGTCGCATTAACACCATCGCGCGCATTCCTCCTCCGAACATCCGATCCGCAATTCCCCTTTGCATCTCCACTATCCTTGTAAACGACATGAGGATGCGGACCGGATGCGGACGAGATCGGAGCTGCAGGTTCGATGAGGTAATGTCCATCGTCGGTCCGTATGTAACCTGCCTTTGGGAAAGACAGATTTGAAAATAGTTCATTTTTGAGTTGAGTTGAGGTTTTCACCAACCAAACCGTTGCATGTGGAGACAGCGGCACGCGATCCTCGGACACCTCTCACCGTTCCACCGAAATGGCATCGATTGTTGTCACTCATCCGTTTGAACTGTTTGGTTCCGGCGCGCGAGATCGTCTCCACAAGTGCCCCGGGACTTGAAATTTTACGATTAGGCAACAGCTCCAAATGGTGATCCCGGCCGGATATCGGCACACTATAGTGGAGATTATCCGATGGACCATCGCCGTCCCGTTTATGGTAATGGCTCAGGGAATGGCTCACGAATTCCCCCAGTTCGTTCACCTTCCTCGGTATAACGATCTCGTAATCTGCAAACAGAAGGTTACCAAAGCGACCAAACAAAGAAATGGGTAAACATTGGAACAGGGTCGATCCCTGATTATTTGTCATTGAATTTCCATTGATGGTTGTTATGCGTTTTGGGTGGTGGTTGGTGGGGTTTTTGGAATTCTGAGCGATGCATTGTTTGCTCTGTTCACGTACATACATATAATATGAATGCCAGTCAGCGCTTTATAATTTACCTTTGTATCTGTCGGCGAGGCTCGCGACAGCGCAACAAATAAAGCACAGCGACAAACAAATCAAAGCGCCAGGATAATGGGCCATTAGATGATGCTGCTGCCCAACTGTCCGTGCCCAGGCTGATCAGGACTCCCTTTTACACACAGAATTTCAGTCGACTCTATCACAATCGCGTTTTGTGTGCTTGCCACCCCGGAGCCCTTCAAACACACACCACGCATCCACTTCCACCGGACGCTACACCTACGATGTCTCTCTCTCTCGCAACTGTCAGAAGTCACGGCCCATTGAAAACGTCAACATGAACAACCCACACTTCGATCACAACATCTCAGAAAATTTAATACAATTACAATTATTTTCTTCACATAATTTGGACAAAACGTAAATATGAAAAAAAAATATACTTACAAAAAAATGCTACAACCCAATCAATATTTAATATTATATAACAATGATCGCAACAAAATACGCAATCGACGATCATTTCTTAACATGTTCAATGATATGAGCATCACCGATGATACCAATTTTGGTAAATAAGTAAAAATGGGACAATCAATGTGCCATGAACATCACGGGTGATATCAACAAAAATACATGAAATGTAATTATTTAAATCAGAGGTTCCCAATTTTTTTTGTGTCGTAGACCCCTTGTCATGTTTTTCGGTTTTGGATAGACCCCCTACTTACCTGATATTGATTTTTTGTAAATTTATTATTTATATTGGGACATCTTTATAATTATTAAGATCTTTGCTCTGAGACTGCGCGTATGCTTGCAACAAGATAATACTGGTATATCATTATGTGCAGGTTATTACAAGTTCAAAATGTATTGCGACCACAAAGCGAATGCCTACATCCTACAACTTATACAATTTTATAAACATATATAATTTTTTTTACTTCCTAGATACTTTTATAAATAATGTATATGTCTTTATATTATAAGATAGAATAAAGTAAGTAAATAGGTACTATCAGTGTATGTTGAGACCCCCAAATTTTTCTTTCTCTGACGTAGACCCTTTGCAGGCTGTTACAGACCTCTGGGGGTCGATATAGACCACTTTGGGAATCACTGATCGAAATCATGTATATTAGTATTCTTTGATTTTCAATGCTGGCTACTGAGTAATGTTTTCGCCACATGCTAACAATGGTAAATTTGACTCTGTTACACAATGAAAGTTGAATTTTGATTAATAATTAGCATTAGACAATCTAAAAAAGTATGTTTCAGAAGATTAATCGTGAAAACGCTGGATTTTCATTTAATTTCTTAATTTTAACAGTTTATTACAAGATAATAATTTCAAATTTGTAAATATTTGTTATTTTGTAGCTAGCGCGCATGTATCATATGCTATTGAGTAACGAAAGAGAACGTTAAGACATTGAGTATTTAATTTGAAGATTTTATTACAAGGAAACGGACAGTTCCACAAATTTGACAGTAGACTTATTGGAAAAGGTATGGTTTTGTCTTTAATTTTAGTATTTGATGTCCACTATAAATATGATATTTGTATCTGTATTTGATTTAGTGTCAATGCCACATGCTAACAATGAGTAAATTTGACTCTGTTACACGATGAAAGTTAAATTTTGATTATTAATTAGTATTAGACAATCTAATAAGTATGTTTCAGAAGATTAACCGTGAAAACGCTGGATTCTCATTTAATTTATTAATTTTAACAGTTTATTACAAGATAATAATTTCAAATTTGTAAATATTTGTTATTTTGTAGCTAGCGCGCATGTATCATATGATACTGAGTAATGAAAGAGAACGTTAAGACATTGAGTATTTAATTTGAAGATTTTATTATAAGGAAAAGGACAGTTCCACAAATCAGACAGTAGACTTATTGGAAAAGGTATGGTTTTGTCTTTAATTTTAGTATTTGATGTCCACTATAAATATGATGTTTGTATCTGTATTTGATTTAGTGTCAATGCCACATGCTGACAATGAGTAAATAGTTTTGACTCAGTAACAAAATATAACAATGAAAGTTAAATTTTGATTAATAATTAGTATTAGACAATCTAAAAAAGTATGTTTCAGAAGATTAATCGTGAAAACGCTGGATTCTCATTTAATTTATTAATTTTAACAGTTTATTACAAGATAATAATTTCAAATTTGTAAATATTTGTTATTTTGTAGCTAGCGCGCATGTATCATATGATATTGAGTAACGAAAGAGAACGTTAAGACATTGAGTATTTAATTTGAAGATTTTATTACAAGGAAACGGACAGTTCCACAAATTTGACAGTAGACTTATTGGAAAAGGTATGGTTTTGTCTTTAATTTTAGTATTTGATGTCCACTATAAATATGATGTTTGTATCTGTATTTGATTTAGTGTCAATGCCACATGCTGACAATGAGTAAATAGTTTTGACTCAGTAACAAAATATAACAATGAAAGTTAAATTTTGATTAATAATTAGTATTAGACAATCTAAAAAAGTATGTTTCAGAAGATTAATTGTGAAAACTCTGGATTCTCATTTAATTTATTAATTTTAACAGTTTATTACAAGATAATAATTTCAAAATTCTAAATATTTGTTATTTTGTAGCTAGCGCGCATGTATCATATGATATTGAGTAATGAAAGAAAACGTTAAGGCATTGAGTATTTAATTTGAAGATTTTATTACAAGGAAACGGACAGTTCCACAAATGTGACAGTAGACTTATAGGAAAAGACATGGTTTTGTCTTTAATTTTAGTATTTCATGTCCACTATAATTATGATGTTTGTATCTGTATTTGATTTAGTGTCGGAAATGCTTGTCACAGAAATTGACATTTAGAAATGAATTTTAAAGTTTTCTATGTTTTACAAAAACGATGTGTTTCGACTTTGGCTGATGAAATAAGCAGACATGCAATATCGAAATCGTCTAGATTGAAGAAGTACAAAGAGCTTCCGGTCTCGAAATACGGCGGAAGACACATAGTGACGATGATACCGGGCTGCGGAAACGGTCCAGAGATGATGAATCACATCCGCGATATTTTCAAGTTCATCAATGCCCCAATCGATTTCGAAGTTGTCGACGTCGAATCTACACCGACTTCAGTGAAACAAGCCATAATGAGCATAAGAAGAAACGGTTGCTGCATCAAAGGCAGCATAGAAAGATTCACCTCGGAGGATGAGAAGCTGTACGCTTCACCGAACGTGGCGATCCGTAAGAAGTTGGACTTATTTTGCAGCTTGAATATATGTAAATCGTATCTCGGTGTTCCGGCGAGATATCAAAATATTGATATTGTCATCGTGAGAGAGAATGTTGAGGGTGAATATTCCATGTTGGAGCATCAGAGTATTCCTGGTGTAGTTGAAAGCATGAAGGTTTGTACTACGTATAACTCGGAGAGGATAGCTCGTTGGACTTTCGAGTTTGCCAAGAAGTTTAATAGGAAGAAGATTAGCATAATCCATAAAGCTAATATTATGAAGCTGTCGGATGGATTGTTTTTGAGAACGATCAAGAAAGTTGCCAAGGAATACCCGAATATTCAGGTTGATCAAATGATTGTGGACAACTGCTGCATGCAGATCGTCTCGGATCCGCATCAATTCGATATATTAGTGTGTCCAAATCTGTACGGCACGATTCTTTGCAACGTCGTTTGCGGACTCATCGGAGGTCCCAGCTTGATTTCCGCTGCGAATTTCGGTTACAATTGCGCGGCTTTCGAAACTGCGACGAGATCACCGGAAAGTGTTGTAGCGGAACCGGACACCGTCAGTCCAGTAGCTCTTATAAACGCATCCATAGAGCTGCTCTTCTACTTGGGTTACATCGAACACGCTAAGCTGTTGAGGAAGGCCACGTCGAAAACCGTGGAGAAGGACCTCGTAAGGACGAAGGACATAGGCGGAACGAACAGCACCACCGAGATGGTGGAAGCAATTAAAACGAATATATCCGCTTTTAACGATGCCTGAAATAAAACCGTGTTTAATTGAAATGAGTTATGTGGAAATATGTAAAAGGGTGCGCTGTTAAAATGTTGGAGTCGAGGAGAAAAGGGTTCGCAATCCCGGTTAGTCCTTATCGCGCCCTCGCAGGCCGCGAAGGCGTGAAATCGCGAAAGAAAAAGTTCTTAATTGTCGTTTTCCCACCCTTATTTTTTCTCTCTCTCTCTAAGATTCCCTCAGCGCGCGCGAGTAGGGCTTTTCCCAGACGATCCGCAACTATCTCCGTTTTTTTTTTCTTCACTGCTTATTACTTTTTCGGCGTATATTAATCTTCCTTTCTTCCATTGACATGCAATCTTAATCGTCGATGTAATGGTTCGCGAAATTCGCTCTTCAGGGTGGAGGGAATCCCCCCCCAAACGACCACCCTCTCTCTCTACGATTCCATCCCGAAAACGGCGACGCTATATCCAACGCGGCGTGAAATTTAATTTCGCTTCAAATGTACAAAATTTTTATTATTTGGAAAAATCGGCTGACTCGAAAAGTCGGAACGAAATATATATATATGTGTGTGGATAATTGTGTAAGCAAAATGCAATCGCAATTAATGGAAAGCAAATAGAGCGGGGACGGATTTTCCAATACAAATTGAAATATTTATATTTGACCGAAATAAATAAACCCGGAAAAAAATTAAATTAAATACAAAAACAAAACGTTTGTGTGCTTGTATTCATGCATGGGGCGAAAAGTAGGGCATATTTTTTTTGTTACTCGCATTACAAATATAGATTTTCCAATAATTATTTCTAGATAAAAGTATATTTTTTCGGATTTCGTTTATTCATATCATGACAATTAATTTAAATAAAAAATAATGATCATCAAGAATTTGGTCAATTATTCAAAATATTTATTCAACTTACATAAGTGGGCGACTAATAGGCGAATGGTTAAGTCGCCCTACCCACGAGCTAGTGGACGCAGGTTCGAATCCTGGTCAAGCCAGGCCCTTTGTGAGCCCTCTTGGTGCTTCCAGCAATAGGACCATCGTTCATTACAGATGGACAGTGAAATGAATGAAGTTCAGCATATGAACTTTCAGCCAAGTCGATGGACAATGACAGTGTTAAGGATAGTAGCAGATTTCACAGTCAAAGGAAATAGTGGAATCGCAGAGAATTCCTAATGTCTTACCGCGATCTTAAATTTACTCATTGTTCACATTGATGAACAGATTGTTACACGACATAAAAAAACTTACATAAGTTACTAGGTAAATTTAATGCGTTTTAAGCTAAATATTTATACTTTATTAGAGACATAAATTTAAACTTTACATATTTTTTTTATTAAATTTTGATACAATATTGAGTTCATTTCATACTGATATTTCAGTTCATTTGATACTGAAATTACTGTATTTATGATGGTTACAACCATTACTATGATTGCTTCATGCGGTCATCTTCGCTTCAATTCGTCTACCTATTATTTTATTGTCTTCTTTTCGTTTATGTTAGTTACTATATAACATTACGTTGCGTCTCATTTATTCGAGCTGGAATTAATTCAGGTGCAGCTGGTTCGTGTGTTTCAGTTTTGGTTTCCAATTACTTCGTGCTTATTCACCTCGATAGTTGGATATCTAATTAGAAAGTTAGATACGTAACATTTTGTGAAATCTAATAGAATCAAGTATAATTGCTTTAGATATTATTTCAGTTTTTCTTTTATACAAATTTAAATGTTAAAACTATCTTTAATGTATCAATTAATACAGTAATAATTGGTTGTATTAAATTAAAGGTTGTTTTTTTGATTTGTTAGATTTTAAAGTTTTTAATTTTGATCTTAATTAAATAATCTTTATTCCAAAGATAAAAAATAGATATTTTTTTAATATAAAAATAGTAATTAATTAAGAAGTTCTATAAATAAGTTCAAAACTAACTTATATATTTTTTTTTTGGCAAAAAGTCTTAATATTAAACTACTACCATTATTTTCATTATTATAATAGTTATAAAATATAGATGATTAAGAAAAAAATTACAAATTACAAAAATTAAATTACAGCTAAAATGCTAAAGTTATATGGTAAATAAATTTTCTATGATGCATAATAATTAAATATGTTTCTAAAATATTTAATAGGAAAATTCAATGAATTCAAAATTGAATTCCACTTTGAAACCTGAAGAAATATTTGGATATTGAAAAAAAAAGAATACAAAATTAATTGTACGATATTATGAAATCACCACTTTGATGCTTAATTTACAAAATATAATTATTTTATATTAATAAAACAAAAATTGCTCTAGATTCATATAATTTTTCTTAAGATATTTTTAGCTTTTCAAATTATTTTCATAAAGAAATAACAATATTTGCATTTTCATGTTTCAGGATCTTTCAGATATACATATTTGTCTTATTAGAATTGTAAAAAGATTATAATACTAAAATATTTGACTTTTGAAGAATTTTATTTTGTTATTTAGTAAAGAAGTAATTAACTTTATTAATTTTACACTTCTTTTTTTACTTAATTATTTAAATCATCAGTGTCTTAATAATTTCGTCCCTGCTGATGCTCATTGATACTAAAAATATATATTTTTGTATTGTATGAAAGGATTAAGATATTTAATCTACTATTTTATTGATGAATTTAGGTAAAAATTGGATTTGATTGTTTATGGAAGTTGCATATATATCATTGTATTTTATTAGCATCATAAACGCAACACAGATTAAGTAGGTTTATGTAAATGTATCTTATAATAGAGTGGGATCGTGCAGAAGTATGAAGTATAATCTGGTTATATTGTTAAACGTAATGATGCCGATGAAAAGCGGGAAGGAATAGGACGTAACCCGGCGCATCCACCGCAAACGCGCTCATGCTAATAGGTCTGGTAATGCATGTGCGGAACGGTGCGACATAAATTAAGACGATATTGTCGTGTTCGGTGCGGCGATAAAACGGTATGATTAATGCCGCCTTTTTGGGGTGGCGGTGTTGGTGGCGTGGTTGTAGGTTGAGGTGGTGGGTTCGCAGGAACTCCCTTCCTCGGCTCGGCTGTAAAGTTAAAAAAGCCATAAAAGTAAACAGGATCTTAAGGGCTGCCGTAGACGATATCGGGAACGGGGCTAAGTAGCTTTTGGTGTAACCGGCTGTGGCTGATGCGATCGTAGTCCTGGTTAGTGGCATGTTCCGAAGAAAAGTAAGAGAAAAAAAATACACACACACATCGATTGAAGAATGAGAAGAAGCACTGCAGGACCCTGTTGAATCCCGATGCATCGAAGGGTAGGTAAACATATGCAGGCAGCTCTCGTGTAACCGTTGATCCTTCTCCCCAATGTTGACAATGTACATAGTATTAAAGCGTCCGTGTACTCGCTAGAGCGAGGTCCTAAACTTCGTTACGAACATACACACACACACCTCACCTCACCTCACAGATCCTAGTTTACAATGCAATGCGATAAATTTGTTTTGAAATCAAATTAGCGTCAGACGGGGAACGCAATGAATTCGTATTATTCGCCGGAAATAAATAACGATTTTACGCCGTGTGCGTCGCAAGGTGGAAACAGTCCTGTTTCGTATACATAATAGTACACTTCAAGTCCATTCGTTTTCACGCACGCATCAATCATCATCGTTCTTCATTCAACAGATATGAACCCATCAGTTTCCCAAGCTCCTAATTGCTGGCAATTAACACACATTTTTTTTTATATAAATTCTTATGAAACGACTTTTCAATTTACTTTTTTTTTATACTATATTATTTTATTTATTGCGTGAAATTTGCATATGGAAATCGCTTCATTTTCAAAAGAAAAACTTTTGAATTATGTAACAACTATTTGAAATTGGAATTATGAAATTTTATACTAATCTAATCCAAATATTTTAAACTTTTGTAAATTATTACATTTTAGTATACTAATTATGAAATACGTAACGAATATTCAATTTACTTGTTTATACAATAGTTTTTTCATTTATTGCATTGAATTTACACATGGAAATGAAATTTTTAATTAATTGATTCATAATAATATATCTTTATTTTTCAAATAAATATTTATGAATGAAATAATTATTTCTTTATATTTATTTGTAAATACTTTTGGATTGTGTTAATTGACGCCTACTATGTTGATTGATTAATTAGTGGCGCGGATTTTGGTGTTCGTAAATGTATATGTATATATATATATATACATACGGTGGTACGTGTATTATATTCAACGAATTACACGCGGCTCACCCCTATTATGCGGATGATGCATCCCGTTATAATTGAGCCAATAATTTATCCCGCGGTTCTCTATCATCGGTATAACCAGGAACTAAATATTATTCATACGCACACAATCATCATACGATAATTATTTCCAAGGATTAAAAATCAACGTATTCCGTTTCTCTCTCTCTCTCTCCCTGCAAAACAAATACATCTATCTATATATTGTATACATATCGTTTAATTAACTGCTGTTCTCTATTCAAATTGATTTAATTTTATCACTCAGCAAAATAAAATATAAATAAAGTTTCCGAGAAAAAAAAATTCGAGCGTTATTTTCCATTTTTATTTAAATATAAACGCACATTGCAGCCAAATAGATGAAACTATAACAATTTACTCGCCACAATCCCCAATCATTCAGCTTTCATATGCATCTTTTGGATCCATTCAGTCTATTATAGTTTCCGAGAAAATTACTAAAATGTGAACACACTATTTTTTTGAGAATTAATTTTCCATTTTTTCAACTTTGAACGTGAATTCTAGTCAGATGTAACAGTATAACATCTAGATGCATATAATCTTTTGAATCTATTATATATTCTTGTTCTCTATACAAATTGATTTAATTTCATCTGTCAACAAAATAAAATCTAAAAAAATGTTCCAAGAAAATCACTGTTTTTCGAGCGTTAATTTTTCATTTTTTTTTTCAAATATGAAATCACATTGCAGCCAAATCGATTAAACTATAGCAATTTATAAATACTCGATACATTCTTCAAACTTCCATCTTTCATATGCATCTTTTGGATTCATTCAGTTTATTATAGTTTTCGAGAAAATCACTAAAATGTGAACACACTGTTTTTTTTTCTCGCGTTAATTTCTCATTTTTTCAACTTTGAACGTGAATTATAGTCAGATGGATGAGACAACAGAAGTAATTGATTTAATTTCATTTGTCAGCAAAATAAAATATATAAAAAAAAACAATTTCAGAATAATAGTGATAAATTAAAGGTTCATTAAGTAAACTATTTGGGACTTAAATCTCGTTAAATCTCAATCACCATTGTCCTGTCTCCATAAGCCTTCTAGTAGTTCTCAGATTGGGCTGTTCGTTTTATAGCTCCACGAAGACCAAAACCCACGAAGATCCTTCATACTTAACCAACATTTAATACCTATTCCACCGCTACGAAGTGTCCCCAACTATCACCTAATCTCGCTTTACACATTCGCTTTTCCTGACATCATTCACAATAATTAAACAAAATACAGTGATTCTAATGTTATTACTTATAAAAATTCAAATAATTGCTGTAAACTCAATGGGTTTTCATTAAAATCAATATAATTATAATTGAATTTACTGAATTTCAAATAGGCAATAAAAATACATTTATATATATCTTTTTTTACACACTTTAAACAAACCGTTTATCATTTTATTGCGTGATATGTATATGTTTTATTTTTAAATATTTTGTATAGTGTGGTTTCAGTGGTAATGATTTGACCACGGGCAGCAATTGGTATTAATTCGTTCTCGGCCACAAAACCGCCGTTTTCATTATGATGCATGCGATTTTAAAATCGGAAATGCGCTTTTGTAAATAATATACAATTACGTCGGACGTAAATCACGATTATTGCGATAGAAATTTATTCCCGTTTTACACGTGCCGCGCCATTACCAGAGAGGGATCATTACATAACTGGGAGGAGAAAAACGGCAACATCCAATCCTTGCATTCATCATTTCCCTGTTTACATTTTCTTCTCTCGCGTTTAACTCTAATTTGATTGCCTCCACATTTTTTCTTGCTTCGCCCACTTGTTCGATTTTGTTTTGTTAATTATTCCTTGTTAAATTTCAATTTATCCGGCCGTGCAGCATTCTCTTTCCCGATCCTCATTACGTTAATTAGAAGCCACTAACTAAGACATGACAGTTTACAGCGAAACTTCGTTTACGAACTTCGCTTCGTTGCTAATTATTATTAACTTCAGTTATACTCACTTTTCTTTTATTAACTCAAATTTTTAATTATCTTTTCATTTTGATGAGAAATATGAATAATACCAAAGAAAATATAATAGTTTTTGCTTGTATATCTTTTTTTATCTAAATTTATAAAAAAAAATTGTCACTATAAACAACAGAAATTATTATTTTTTTAATTATATTTCATACTTATTTTCTTACAACATATGAGAAAATAAGACAATTTTTGTAATTAACTTTTTTTATCGGTTAACATTACAATTTTGTAATAGAAAATTATCGATGCATAACAAAATTTGTTATTAACTTTAGTTTCATATATAAATTGTTTTCATTTCAATGAGAAATTCTTACTACATAAAAAGAATCTGCAGAAAATATAATTAGTTTTTACATATTTTCAATTATGTTTTCATTTTGATGAAACTTTCTCATCATGAAATAAAATTGATTTTTTAAACAATTTCATTTACTAAATTTAATAATAAATTTCTATTAACTATACTTTTTTTTTTATAAATTTATTATAATTTTACAGAAAAAAACTTTTATGTAAATAAAGGGTGTCCCAAAATGAACGCAAGGTTTGAATTTGCCGCCATTTGTGCAGTAAAGTGTCAAATTGTTTTTTTTTGGGTTTCCAGCACTTTACTGCACAAATGGCGGCAAATTCAAATCTTGCTTGAATTCGGACACCCTTTATAAATAAGTGATTGTATACAAAAGAATGTCGTGTTTTTAATTTTGTTGTATTTTTTTTTTACAAATATATGTGAAAATAATGAAATAAAAATTATTCTACACATTTTATTTAGAAAATTACAGACTGTTGAATCTAAACTAATAAAACTCCTATTTTTCTGCTATTTATGTTACCTATTACTATAATCAAATTGATAAAAACAAAATGTAAAAAAGAAAATGAATATGCGTGCATTTCATATAATGCGATAAAAGCTCAAGATCAGAGGGCTTTTATTTATGTAGGCTAATATAATTCCATACCGTTTCCATACTTTAGAAGGGAAAATTATAGTATTTGTATCAAATATTAGTCGTGGAATTAATGCCAGGAGATGCACACGGATAAGACGTTACGTGTACGAAAAGCGGACTTATCGCAAAGTTCTCTCAAATGAACCGAAACATCTTATGTGCATGCAACTTTGCAATTCCCAACAAAACTGTTTACTTTGAACTTTCTGCAGAAAATAATCCTCGGCGATGCAAAAAGTTTCCAAAATTGATTATAATATCATTATTTTTATGCAAATTTTACAACATAATCATTTCATATGTCGATTAAAACGTTAATAATTGCTATAGAATTCAAAAATAAAATTAAAAAAAAAATTGTTTATTAGTTCTAGAATCAAAACCTTTTCGGACAAATGTCGGATATATTCGCCCTATTCTTTATAAAGAAGACTAAGATTATGTAAACTTATATACAAGTCCACTTTGGTGGCGCAGTAGATAATTTTACAAAGCAATTTTGCAAGAACCGTTTGAAAATGCAATAATGAAAAATCTCCATCCCCAAAGGGTTAACAAAACAATAAGAAATAAAAAAAAGAATGTTGTAACAAAAGTTGCATTATTTTCATGTTTGTTGTGTAATTCGTCAAGAAATGTTGTGTTTTACTACATAATCATTTCATATGTCGATTGAGACGTTAATTATTAAGTAGAATTATTTATTATAACATTTATTTCTAAAGAATTCAAAAATTAAAATAAATAAATAAAATAAAATTATTGTTTATAGTTCTAAGAATCAATTTAAACCTTTCCGAACAAATTATTTATTATAACATTTATTGCTATAGAGTTCAAAAATTAAACAATTTAAACGTTTTTGGATGAATGTCGGATATATTCGCCTTATTCTTTCTAAAGAAGACTAAGATTATGTAAACTTATATACAAGTTCACAGTATATAATTTTGCAAAGCAATTTTTCAAGAACCATTTGAAAATGCAATAATGAAAAATCTTCATCCCAAAGCGTTAACAAAACAATAAGAAATAAAAAGAAAAACAAATATTGCATTATTTTCATGTGTCTTCTATAATTCGTCAGGAAATGTTGTGTTTTACAACATAATCATTTCATATGTCGATTGAAATGATAATTATTAAGTAGAATTATTTATTATAACATTTATTTCTATAGAATTCAAAAATTAAATTAAATTATTGTTTATTAGTTCTAAGAATCAATTTAAACCTTTTCGGATGAATGTCGGATATATTCGCCCTATTCTTTATAAAGAAGACTACGATTATGTAAACTTATATACAAGTCCACTGCGGTGGCGCAGTAGATAATTTTACAAAGCAATTTTGCAAGAACTATTTGAAAATGCGATATTGAAAAATTTCCATCCCAAAAGGGTTAACAAAACAATAAGAAATCAAAAAAAAAAACGTAAAATTATTGTTTATTACTTCTCAGAATCAATTTAAACCATTTCGGACAAATGTCGGATATATTCGCCTTATTCTTTATAAAGAAGACTAAGATTATGTAAACTTATATACAAGTCCAAAGCACTTACAACGCAATTTTTCAAGAACCATTTGAAAATGCGATATTGAAAAATCTTCATCCCTAAAACTTCATCCCGTTAACAAAACAATAAGAAATAAACAAAAATGTAACAAATGTTGCATTATTTTCATGTGTGTTGTGTAATTCGTCAGGAAATGTTGTGTTGTTCTTGAAACTTGCATGATTTCATCTAATTTACTCGCGTTCCTCTAGTCTAGTTTATTTATTTTTTTAATCATTAGTTCGACGTTGTTTGGAGCCGTGCAGGGAATCCGGTTATGATGAATTCAGTCCGTGCAGTATTTGCAATTCCGAACATAATTAAAGCAAACTCTCGGCAGGTGTATAACACTGTATGATGTGATATGATATTACATCGTGGAAGTCGTGTAATTTCCTCCATTCCGAAATAAACAACGACGATTGCTGTTTGATCATCCTCCTAGGATCCCACCTTACGAATGATAGACGTACTGTTTTCCTAAAGAGAGATATACACCCCGACTTAAGACAAATATTTGCCGCGCCAGTTTCCACCTTCGTAGAAGCCCTTTGTTAAGGGACGAACGATGAAAAATTGAGGTTTCTCAACAACAATATCGGTTGGGTAAGGGAAGCGATGAGTTTGTGTGTGTGTATGTGTGAAGGGATGCGGCGTTAAGGGCGGATGCAAAGCAGATTGCCGGAGCGGAGAAGCTATTAAAGGATTCACTGGGTGTAATTTGAAAGGACGTAGTGAAAGACGCCCGCGGGGTCTCCTCGCTTAAGCCCTTGTTACCATCAGGATTTGCCAGTTTACAACGAGGCATTAGTCCCGTCGGAGAGGATCGTGGTCAGCGCGCTGATTGCTAATGAGATCCTTCGCGAATCAATTAGGAATATCCGCAGCAAACACAGCTACTAATTGAAGAACAACAACAACAACAAACAAATAAACAACAACGTCGTTTCATTTCGCCGAGATAATCCCGAGGGGATGCGCTGCAAACATGCATTTTATTAATAAACGGGGGAAGCGTCTTTCGGTGGAAATGCACATAATTAATTAAACTTCTTGGTGGAAATGAATTCAGCGCCATCTCTGAACGATCCCTTTGTTTTTTTTTTATTTGCTCTCGAGGGTTGATCGCGAAAGCTCGCTCCATATCCAAATTCAATTTAGAGTCTCTCACTCTCTACTATCTGCTGACACCCCTCGCTGCGAACACACACAAAAAAAAACCAACAAGATAATCCACCAAGGGGTGTCCAAAACACAAGGATTGATCCCAATTTAATAGCAGCCGCAACCCTCTCAACCGCTATTTTTGTTTTCTATTATAATTTTATTATATTTTATCAATATTTACTCACTCTGCCCCAATTTATAGTAAGATTTCAATGTTGATTGGTCAAAATTTTGATAACTGAAGTTTTGATAAGAAAACAAATCTATTCTATTTTAATGTATAAATAATTGAAAATAAAAATTCTGAATTATTAAGTTAATACTTAAAATTATGAAAATATTAATTGTAACTACGTGAAAATATCAAAAAAAGTTTTAATTAATAATTTTCATTAATTAAAATGAACAAATTCCAATGAATTTAATTAAAATTTGTAAATTTCGTATCGATTAATTAACATTTCAAAATAGGAAATGGACAATTAAGTCAAAAATTATATAATGTGTAACCATTATTTGTTCCTCTTGAGAATTGATCACGAAAGCTCACTTCAAATCCAAATTCAATTTAGACACCCTCCTATCAACTGACACCCTTCTCTTCGAACGAAAAAAAAAAGAGACACCAACAAGATAATTCGCCGTGGGGTGTCCAAAAAACCGCATACACAAGGATTGATCCCAATTTAATAGCAGCCGCAACCCTCTCAACCACTATTTTTGTTTTCTATTATAAATTTATTATATTTTATCAATATTTACTCACTCTGCCCCAATTTATAGTAAGATTTCAATGTTAATTGGTCAAAATTTTGATAACTTAAGTTTCCATATACTTTTATTAAGTTTTGGTGAGAAAAAAAAAATCTATTCCATTTTAATTTATAAATATTTGAAAATAAAAAATCTGATTCTTTAAGTTAAGACTTAAAAATATGAAAATATTAATTGAATCTTTGTGAAAATATCAAAAAAAATATTAAATTGATTAATTATTAATTATAATGAACAAATTCTATTGAATTTAATTAATATTTGAAAATTTGGTTAATTAATTAACATTTCAATATAGGAAATAGAAAATTAAGTCAAAAGTTATATAATTTTTAACCATTACTTGTTCCTCTTGAGAATTGATCACGAAAGCTCACTTCAAATCCAAATTCAATTTAGACACCCTCATATCAACTGACACCCTTCTCAGCGAACGAAAAAAAAAGAGACACCAACAAGATAATCCGACGTGGGGTGTCCAAAAAATCACAAACACAAGAATTGATCCCAATTTAATAGCAGCTGCAACCCTCTCAACCACTATGTTTGTTTTCTATTATAAATTTATTATATTTTATCAATATTTACTCACTCTGTCCCAATTTATAATAAGATTTCAATGTTGATTGGTCAAAATTTTGATAACTGAAGTTTCCATATACTTTTATTAAGTTTTGGTGAGAAAAAAAATCTATTCCATTTTAATTTATAAATATTTGAAAATAAAAAATCTGATTTTTAAGTTAAGGCTTAAAAATATGAAAATATTAATTGAACCTTTGTAAAAATATCAAAAAAAATATCAAATTGATTAATTATTAATTAAAATGAACAAATTCTATTGACTTTAATTAAAATTTGAAAATTTGGTTAATTAATTAACATTTTAAAATAGCAAATAGACAATTAAATCAAAAGTTATATAATGTTCAACCATTACTTATTCCTCTTGAGAATTGAAATCCAAATTCAATTTAGGCACCCTCCTATCAACTGACACCCTTCTCAGCGAACGAAAAAAAAAAACAGAGACACCAACAAGATAATCCGCCGTGGGGTGTCCAAAAAACCGCAAACACAAGGATTGATCCCAATTTAATAGCAGCCACAACCCTCTCTTCCACTGTTTCCATTTTCTATTGTATTTTGATTAGGACTTTTGATGTTGCGGTAATTGCCGTTTGAAGCTCAAACGTTCCACCAACAACAAAACGAAAATTATACAAACAGAGAAAAAAAAAGATGAGGCACATTCATCAACAGCGCTTTGATTTTTTTTTCTTTCTATTTTTTTGCGAATGCTTTTGTTCGGTGTTTATAGGATGGAATTTTAATTGCCGTTCGATTTGCAATTATGCGTTTCCAAAGGTTTCCGTTTGATTGCAGTTATTTTGCATTGATCACGCACAAAAGGACACCAAATAAATCATTAATAAAGTTCGTTTTTGTTCAGAAACAATTGCATTTGTTGTTTGTTTTTGTATTTTTAAACAGTATTCAACGTTTTATGTTTTATACAACTTGAATTTATGGACAGGTTTTAGTAATTGCATAAATTATGTTCGTTTTCATAAAGCTTATTACTAAAATTGTGTTTTAAGTCAATATTTATATTTAGGTAGTAATTTAGTGAATTGGCACTGTTCGAAGCCGGACTAATCGAGGTCACTGAAACCGTATAGAAATAAAAAGCATAATAATATACTTGTTTCTACAGATGACAAAAAAAGTATCTACAAAAATAATTTTTGTACACAAATTTTTTGAAATTATTTGTTTCTATGGAACTTTAATTTGTTTGGAAATTTTTAAACCATACTATAGTGAATTCGTACTATGCGGGGTATTCCTGTATAACAATATCTTCTATCCTCTCATATTTTCTATTGAAATTTAGTTGGTTTTGATATATTCAAACCGTACTATATAGTGAATTCGCACAGATTGAAGCCGTACTATGCAAGATATTTCTTTACGTCCATTTCTTATGATAACCTCTCATAGTTTACCTGTGTATGAATAAGTTTGTTACTTTCCATTTCTTGTCATAGACTCTCATAATTTTTTAATTTTCTATTGAAACTTAGTTTGTTTTGAAATTTTCAAACCGTACTATAATGAATTCGCTCTGTTTGAAGCCGCACTATGCATTAATACTTTTATAATTCTAGATATTATTGAAAATATGCTTTTATAAAGAGAATATTTAGATGTAACAAATATTCACAAATAATTCTGATTATCTCCATTTAGATGTAGTTTATTTTCAATGAAATGAGGTTCTCAGCATGATCTTTAATGATTATATCACAAACCATAATGAATAGAATTGATCAAAAACATGTATATCAAAGCCGGATAATTGGGGAATATAAACTGCAATTACCATTCAAAAATGAAAGAATTCAAAGTTAACATTGTTATGATTTTCTCAAAATCTATGTTTCATAGTAAGAATCCAAAACATGTATATCACAGTTACGAATTTGGGTAATGAGTAATTATACATAATTGTATCTATAACCAATTATTTGTAAAATTTATTCAAAAATAAAAATCTTGAAAGCTTAAAAATTCTAAGAAATTCAAGAATAAAATTATAAAAAAAAAATAATACTCAAAATCAATATTTCATATAAAAAAAATTCAAAATGTGGACATTAAAGCTGAATATTTAAGAAATCTAATGAGTATTTGCACAAAAGTTTATCTACATTTGGTTGATTCATTAAAAAAATCACCAATACAAAAGTTTTCATATATTCGTAATTTTCTCAAAATAATGACTGAATACGTACGAAATGTAAAGAGTATTTTTATACCAATTATAACTATATCCATTTGATTGTAAAATTAATTGAAAAATGAAGTAATTTTTGAAATAAATGATTAACAATAATAAATTTGAAAGATCCACAATTTCGTACAAAAGTAAATGGATTTTCCCAATTTTTTTTTTTGTAGTTGTAAAATTTCGTTTTCGCAGAGAATCGCGGATGACAATGTGCTGCAATTAAAGTTATTTTGGCGAAAAACGGGCGTTCGAGCCAGAAGTTGAAATGGCGCGCCGAACATTTGCCAGTTCTGATTAAATTTGTCGAGTTTTATTAAAACAACTTGACGAGCCGCGGGGAGTCATCAGATGATAGCAGGAGGAGGACGTGGAAGAGACTTGCTTCTAAAACTTTGTGCTCCTCGGAATCCTTCCACCTAAATTAATTCATCCTTCGTCCTCTCCGTTTATCAATTGCCACATTTTTTTATTTGTTTTTATATATATATATATAAAAATATGATTTTTGTTTTTGCTCCCTTCGCGAATTCCCATCGCTCGTTCATCCATTCAATTATTATTATTATTATGCCCCCTTTCTTTTATACTCTTCTTCATCATCTGATCAAAAACTCGGCGCATCTTTCGTCGAGGCAAATGGTGATAAATGACTTTGGGGGATTTCAAGGAGGGCGAACGAGTTTCGCCTCCACTTCTATTCTAGTCTTTTTCTTCTGAACTCAGCGCTCTTTATGTAAAAAGGTTATTTGTTTACACCCGAAGACTGATCATATTTCCCGTTTATACTAAAAAATCTATTAATTTCCATTTTCCCAATCGATTCACCCTCCACCAAAACCCATCCTCATTTTATATGGTTGCAGTTCGGCATCATCCGAGGGTTGTGATCCGTTCAGATTTGCNGTAATTATTGAGGATCCGAGCTTTTGTTTTAATGGCGTCGATTGAACGATTCATCTGATTATTACAATAGGATCCAATACGAAACGCCTGAGACTCAGAACCTAACATCCTTTGGTTAATCTCTAAAATTAGTTATATAAAAATTAACAAACTTATTCAAATACAGCAGCGGTCGGGGAACTTTTTTAACCATTACCCCAAAATATTTTTGCGTAAGTCGATATTAACTTAATAAGAATGGGGGGGGGGCATTCTGAAAAAAAACAATCAATGTAAATTTTAAATAAACATTATTTATTGAATTAATTTACATTTACATATTTATAAAAAAAAAGTTACATGAAAATAGTAAGTATGTAATAGACAAACGAAATAAAATTCTTAAATTGGAACAAACAAAAATTAATTGAAAACTTTCCCCCTTTAGGTTTTGGAAAAAAGATGTTGCTTCATGTTTTATATAATTACTTCAAAATTGGGACTTTTTGATGTAAGAGCAATTTGAATACAGTCTTCGTTTAATCGATTTCTGTTTTTCGTTTTTATGTTCATTAGAGTGGAAAAGCCTTGTTCACAATGGTAGGTTGATGCAAATAGCAGCAATTTTTTTACCGCCTCCTCATGTGCAATTTTGAAAGCCTTTGCAGCATTTGACAACCAAAAAGACGACAGATTTGCTTTGGTCTCAAATTGAATACAGTATTGGATGGAAGTTCAAGAATTGCCTCTGCCAAACCTGGAGATTCTTCTTGTATGTTAGTAATTTCACTTTTAAAAGGATCTACAACCCAATTCACTGTTTGTACATCAAAGTAGTCAGATAACCGCTCTCTGAGTTTGGTAAGATGAAATTTAAAAAAATTCATTTTCATCCCATTTTGGGTAATTTACCCCGATTCCCCGACCGCTGATATACAGGAACATTGTGAGAGACTATAACAAGAAATTTATATATAATTTTTTTGAAAGAAAATTACACCCAAATTGGTGGACATACGGATATAAATTGATTTTTATATAATTTTGTAAAGCTTTTCAACTTTTGTATCATAAATTTGGATTCTATAAACTTCAAGTAATCATTTATAGTGAATATGATTATGAAATAGAAAGTTTAAGATGAGTTAAATCTTGTATAATACAATAATATACCCAATTATAATTTGAAAGCAATTGGTACTAACATTTCGCGAAGCTTCACACTCTCGTTTCTGCGAAGCCGCTGAAACGTGTGCTTCATTTATTTAATGACTCATTAACGGAACGCCCGCAGCGTCCAGATTAAAATGTAAATGTTTGTTAAAGACTTTTTGGCAAGTGCTGGGGTTTTGGAAAATCGGGCAGAAGAAGGAAGAGGAATCGCTGGATGGTGTGTGTGTATGCATGTGCGGCGTGCTACTAACGCTGATTGGGTTAACAAACTTTAACAGTGGCAAACTTGGATGGTCCCCAGAATAGGTAAATCCTCTTAATAATGCGGTCCGTTTCCGCAAACCTATTTACATAAACTCCTTGCAACAGACAGCGGCGTTCGGAGAACTATTCCACCAGTTCCACACCCTTCGAGATGGGCGTCCGAGATCACCCCACTGTCGCCGCACAGCATGCAAGGAAACCCCACAATCTAAAGCTTGCCACACACACACTACTACAGGGAACTACACTACTTAATCATAAAGACCTCCCCGTACAAACAAGTCCCCCAACCCAATGTCGTATATCATGCATAAATCAACGCTTGATACATACGGAATCGCGTACTTTCTTCTTTCCCTCATTCTCATTCTTTTTATTTTTAATTAATTACCCTACCCTTTGTGACGACCTCGCGTGCTAATTAAATACATAACCCTCGCATAAATAACTGCGGAATGCATACGTTTTATAGAACGAGTCTAACAAGAACTTAATTACGGCGTTTCATTGTTACAATTATTTATATTTCCATTACATTACCTTTGTATCCGATTAATTTGCTCGCAGGGAAATGCAAGCGTTGATCGAGTAGTTGACGTTTCAAGAATACGTCGTTGACATATGTCAAAGAATAAATTGTCAAATTACCATATAAGGTACATATTTTAGGGATGAAAAACCATGGTTTAACCTAATTATAATTGTAAAATAAATTATTTATTAACATATGAAGAGACAATAGAAGATTATACTTGTAAAATTTGTTTTATAGGAGCATTGATTTAGTAGTTAGGCGAACAAACCGATAGATGGCATTTCAAGAATGCGTCGTTGACATATGTCAAAGAACTAATAATCAAATTGTAAACATTGATTATTTTAATTATTTATTAAAAAGCACAAATTTTAGGGATGGAAAACCATGGTTGATTGAATTATTACCCATTTTCTAATTAAAATTATAAATTTATTAATTAAGACACTTAGTTTTATTAACAACTAAGACAAGAGATTATAGAAGATTATAAGTAACAGTTTGTGTATCATTTAACACCCTTATAACAAATAAAACGATGGCTTGACATGATCCAATACTTAACGGAACAAATCGATAGATGGAGTTTCAAGAATGCGTTGTTGACATATGTCAAAGAATCAATTGTCAAATTGTCTACATTGATTATTTTAATTACTTAATGTAAATCACAAATTTTAGGGATAGAAAACCATGGTTTATTTAATTTTGTAATTAAAATTATAAATTAATTAATTAAGACACTTACTTTTATTAACAACTAAGAGAAGAGACTATAGAAAATTGAAAGTAACAATTTGTGTATCACTTAACACCCGTATAACAAATATAATTGTGGCCTGACATAAATAAATACTTAACGAAACAGACCAATAGATGGCGTTTCAAGAATGCGTCGTTGACATATGTCAAAGAACCAATTGTCATATTGTCCATACTGATTATTTTAATTGATTGAAAATTTACCCTTTTTGTAATTAAAATATAAATTAATTAATTAAGACACTTAGTTTTATAAACAACTAAGAGAAGAGACTATGGGAGATTATAAGTAACAGTTTATGTATCACATATAGCGAATACTTAACGGAACAAACTGATAGATAGCGTATCAAGATTTAATATATGACATGTGTCAAATGTCACCATATGAACAAAATTTGATAGTTTCAATGATGTTTGTCATTTATTTGATTTGTATGGATATAAACACATTTTCTATATACTAAAATTAGTTACAAAAATTTATTTGTCTGCGTACACGCTTTTCATAAATTAAACGAAAAGCATACGTTTTTGTTTGAAATCCGTCCGCAGACAAGGAGCAAACGCTCTGGCATTTCGCTGCAAATAATTATATTTGTACATTTTTTTCAATATTAAATTATCTTCTGCTTTGTTTCGCTTTTAATTCGCTCACATGAACATATTCCAGTTGATTACAAACAATATGTATTATATTGTACTGCGTGTTTGTTTATGCAAGCATCTCTCTATACATACATAAAATATATTTTTATATAAATTCTTTTCCTACTTTACATCATCCACTCGCGTCCTTTATTATATGCGGTAGGCATGGCCCTTTTATGTTTTCGCAGAGTGCATTCATTTTAATTTAATTTGTTTTTTTGTAGAGTTTTTCAGGAATTTCAGTATATCCTGTGTATTGCGGTGGACAATAATATCGTTGGAAAACGTCGTTGGAAAATAGGAAAACCGATTGGGACCACTTCAGAAGTCCTTTTAACGAGGATAACTTTAAAACTCCTTTGATAAAACTCCAAACACCGTTCGGGGATACCCAAGGTGCTGATAGACAAGATATAAAGGAAATTGCAAAAGAAAACTATACATATTCTGAAAACCGTTTTTTTTTTGTCGAAATTCCATTAGATTATGCAAACAAATATGTAATATTTATTATTATTTAAATTAAATCATTGAATAGTAAAAAATGAGAATCAAACATAAAATTGGCTCGTATAAAATGTAAATAAAGTAAAAAAGAAACGTTAATGAAGTTTGCTTTTGTAATTTATTTAAATTTTGTTATGAAAATTTATGACTGAAAAATGTAAATTTTTTGTAATAAATATGAAAAAAAAATACACTACATTTTATTTTATTTATTAATTAACAGAAAAGTTGATTGCTTCTCAAAGTAAGAATTTACAAAAACTAAAAGTCAATAATATGTGAAAACACTTTATTTTTATTGAGCATTTTTTTTTTCAAATTTGAATGCGAATTACAGCTGAAAGCACGATAATGTACAAATACTTGCTACATCTTTTGAATTCATCCAGTCTGTTATAGTTTCTAGAAATTCACTAAAATATGAAAACACTGCTTTTTCAAGTGTTAAATTTACATTTTTTCAAATTTAAACGCAAATTACAGCCGAATGGATGAAATATATGTAAGATGTGAAAATTATGTGTGCCTGAAAACTGAAGTTTTGTTATTCAATACTTCTTTACAATCTATTCGATAATGCACAGAATTTACAACTTGCAAGAAAAGTTTAATACAAAAACATATGTTTAGTTATTGTGAAAATTGTATTTTGCAAAAAATGTTGAGCTGAAATGTGAAATGATTTTGTTCTTCAATAATAATTTACAATTTATTAGATAATGCATAGAATTTACATCTTGTTTTCTACAATGTAAAAGAATATAAAGTTGAAATTGTATTTTTGTAGAAACTGCATTAAAATGTTATTAGTCACTGATTAATGTTAATTTAATTAACGACGTTTATGCGTGAATACTGAAATTTTGTTATTCAATTTTTACTTACAATAAATTCGATAGTACACAGAAATTACTACTTGCTTTAGACAATGAAAATAAAGGAAAAGTTTAGTACAAAAGCAATAAAATTAAACTTTCAATAAAAATTTGTTAAAAAGTTGATTTTCTTCTTCAATAATAATTTACAATTTATTACATAATGAAAAGAATTTACAACTTGTTTTCTACAATGTAAAAGAATATAAAGTTGAAATTGTATGTTTGTAGAAACTGCATTAAAATGTAATTAGTCATTGATCAATGTTAATTTAATTAACGACGTTTTTGAGTGACCACTGAAATTTTGTGATTCAATATTTAATTACAATAAATTCCATAGTTCACAGAAATTACAACTTGCTTCAGACAATGAAAAGAATTGAAAAATTTAATACAAAATTTTAAATAAAAATTTGTTAAAAAATTGATTTTGTTCTTCAATAATTATATACAATTTATTAGATAATGAATAGAATTTACAACTTGTTTTTCTACAATGAAAAGTGTAAAAGTATGCAAAGTTGAAATTGAAATCACTGAAATTTTGTGATTCAATATTTAATTACAATAAATTCCATAGTTCACAGAAATTACAACTTGCTTCAGACAATGAAAAGAATTGAAAAATTTAATACAATATTTTAAATAAAAATTTGTTAAAAAGTTGATTTTGTTCTTCAATAATTATATACAATTTATTAGATAATGCATAGAATTTACAACTTGTTTTTCTACAATGTAAATACATGAAAAGTGTAAAAGTATGCAAAGTTGAAATTGTATGTTTGTAGAAACTGCATGAAAAGGTAATTAGTCACTGATGAATGTTAATTTAATTAACGACGTTTTTGAGTGAACACTGAAATTTTGTGATTCAATATTTATTTACAATAAATTCGATAGTACACATAAATTACAACTTGTTTCAGACAATGAAAAGAAAGGAAAAGTTTAATACAAAAGCATTAAAATTGAACTTTCAATAAAAAATTGTTAAAAAGTTTATGTTCTTCTTCAATAATAATTTACAATTTATTAGATAATGCAAATGTTCTACAGGGAATACCTGTAGAACTTTAAATAAATAATAGTTAGAAAGTAGAATTTGTTCTTCAATAATTATTCACAAGTCAATGCATAAATTTACAACTTGTTTTATACCATGAAAAGAAATGAAAAGCGAAAAAAAAAAATGTAAAATTGAAAATTTATTTTTTTTGCAGAAACCGCATTAAAATGTTAATTGGGAATTGTTGCATGTTAATTTAATTAGCGACGTGTAAAAAAATGATTCTTTACAGAGGCTTAATTGGAGTTCCAGATGTAAAACGTTTAAAACTTAAAACCTAGTTAGGTAGTTCACTTTGGCGCAGCGAAAACTGTATTAAATAATAAATAGTGTTACGTGTTATTATAAGAGAATGATGAGAGTAGGTTAAAAGTTGCAGTTGCAGAGGGCGATAATGCATTGCACGGTCATGGATGCGTGCATGCACGTGCAAATTTTTGTCTGAGTGGCAGGTCCTAATTAGTTTTACGTAACCCGCAGTTTCCAGCACCGAATTACAGTTTAATTAGCGGAGTGCAGTTTACAAATAACTAATTGCAGACCTCGATGCATGCACGTACATACGCTCGTTCACACACAATTCATATATAACATGATGCTCAGGCTTCTTCGGAGATCCTGCAGAAGTCATTATCCTTCCACCCTCTCCTCGACGCCCATTTGGATCCCTCTTCGTCCTGTTTCTTTTTTTTTAAACTTATATAATACGAACGGACTCCCAGGATAGAATGGTAATTTACTCGAGTGCCACGTCAAACTCTGACACATAATTATATTAATGCATCATCACTGACGGGATTCCATCCCTCTCACTCCTTCGCATTCAATTTGTCTCTCATTCCGTCTGGACAACCTCCAGCATTATTATTTTTTTTCCAACCTCTAGGGTTCAGCAAAAGATTTTCATTTAGCTACAACGCATTTCTCTGTGTTATTTACTATTTATTTTATTTAACTTTTTTTTCTAATTCTTCAAAAACAGCAACATCCAACCCTCAACCATACAATTCCTAAGGGAAATAATAAAATTCTTTAGCAAATCTTTGACCGAAAACGTAATTAATTTGTTATCCATTTTTATACATTCTTTTTTTCTTCTATTTTGTTGGCAATGTTTCTTCTTTTTTTTTAATAAAAAGATCTAAACGGACGTAAAACGAAATCGCTTTAGATTTATGTCCTTTTTATTTCGCCCCGAAAAGCTATAGAAGAGAGTAGAAAAAAAATTATATAACTCGAGGAGATGATGAAGGGACGAAGATTGAATTGTATTCGAAGTGGATAAGGGTTGTGTACTTTATTTATCTGAATAATTCGCGAAAGACTATGATTTATGGGCAATAATGTGCGTAACGTTTTAAATAATAAAACGTTTCTGTTACTTTTCTTGTACGCTCTTAAACTAATTGGAGAGACTGAAAATGATAATTTCTTTCATTTTCACGTTTATTAATTGTAAAACAGTTCAAAAACTTATAAAATTTGCCGAATGGATGATATATATTAAAATGTGAAAATTATGTATGCCTGAACACTGAAATTTTGTTTTTCAATACTTCTTTACAATCTATTCGATAATGCACAGAGTTTACAACTTGCTTCGTACAGTTAAAAGAAAAGTTTAATATAAAAACAAAATGAAACATATTGTGAAAATTTATTTTGCAGAAAATATTAAGCTTTAAATAAAAGTGAACTTTAAATAAAAATTTCGTTCAAAAGTAGATTTTGTTCTTCAATAATAATTTACAATTTATTAGATAATGCATAGAATTTACAACATGTTTTCTACAATGTAAATAAACGAAATGTGTAAAATAATATAAAGTTGAAATTGTATGTTTGTAGAAACTGCATTAAAAGACAACTAGTCACTGATGAATGTTAATTTAATTAGCGACGTTTATGCGTGAACACTGAAAATACTTTTTCTTGTACGCTCTTAAACTAATTGGACAAACTGAAAATGATAATTTATTTCATTTTCACGTTTATTAATTGTAAAACAGTTCAAAAACTTATAAGATTTGCTAGTTTTTAACATATTTTTTTTAAATTTCTTATTGAAGATAATTTTTGTTATTATGAAGAATATAAAGTGTGAAAAACATGAAAAAGTTTATTTAATTAATGGAAAATTTTATTTATTTTTTGCAGATTTAATTTTTTTTTGTTTTAATCAAATTTCGAACGTTTAAAAATGTAATTTTATAATATAAATCTATGTATATTTATTTATATATAAAAAAAATATTGATTATACGTTTACTATTTATAATTAATTGACTTTCAATATAAAAATTTGAAAACAAACATGGGAATATTTCGTGCGATGAATAATGCATTTAACAAAAAAAAATAGTATACAAATAATGTTGGGATGAGTTTAGATTAATGATGCATTTAGTGCGAGCGACAAATAAAAATGAAATTGATGGATTTAATAATGCACTTTTCGTAACAAAACCAAAAAAGTTTCGGTAAATACAGGCGATTTTTTTTAGGTTTAATTATAGTAATTAATTTTGATGTTGGTAATATGTTGTTTTTTATGTATTTTATGATTGTACGGTTTATGTTTATGTAATGTTGCATACACATTGTGTGTGTGTGATAAAATAAATGCAATAAATAATTAAAATATGAATGAAATGTTGTGTATGAAAACAAAAAATCTAGTTAATATTTATGAATTAACAATTACATTTTTCACATTGTTTTTTATGTATATTATATAAATTTCAATACTAATAAAAGTGATCTAATATTTGTCTACTTCATGATAAAACAACTGATGTGAGTGTTATATGCAATGTGGGCGACTAATAGCCGAATGGTTAAATCGCCCTATCCATGATCTAGTGGGCGCAGGTTCAAATCCTGGTAAAACCAGGCCCTTTGTGAGCCCTCTTGGTGTTTGTAGCAATAGGGCCATCATTCATCATAGATGGACAGTGAAATGAATGAAGTTCAGCATATGGACCTTCTTCAGTCAAGTCGATGGACAATGACAGTGTTAAGGATTGCAGCAGATTAACAGTGAAAGGAAATTGTGGAATAGTGGAAGTTAACCATCATCATAATGGTAACTATCCACCGGGAAAGATTACCTACCTATTGTCAACCGCGATCTTAAATTTACTCAATGTTCAAATTGATGAACAAATTGTGAATAAAATTACACGACATAAAAAACTGCAATGTTTTGCCTTGTCCCAGGTATGGATTTCTGGACACAATGGGATATTTTCTTCTGTTGTCTGCTGTGAACCTTTAGGTTTGATAAATAATGAATCTAACGAGTTATACCTTTGGTTTATTATTAAAATATTCTTCAAAGTGTTTGCTTTATTGTAGTTCTTCCCTCAAAACTCTGTAGCTGTTTCTTTAACGATCTTCATAAGAGAAATTACAAATACTTATTCTACATATAATATTAACTAAGCAAGGGGGTGAAAGTTTGAGGAATAAGACAAGTTTTTGATAATAAGCCCCACTTCAGGTCACTGCTTCTGTACGGATTCTGCGATTCTGTGATGAAAATATGAACAATGTTCTTATCAGTCATTGCCCTTTGTGGTACACAAACTTAGTTGTTGGACACAACAGTTTCGTTTCAAATTTACTGAAAAAAATACATTAAGTACTACGAATGGATCAGAATGACCCACCTAATATATATCAAGAATTAATCGGTTTTTTGTTGTAAAAAGTAATAATTTTTATAAAAAAAATAGTAAAAATTATTTTATAGCTTTAGTAAATATTTGATTTATTTCTATGTAAAAAGTTATTATAATGAGCTTATAATGAATAATATGTTCAATTATACATTTATCAAATTAATTATTATTCAATTATTAAATTAATTTAATATTTAATTAAGGTTTACAAATTAATAATTATTATTTATTACGACAGAAATACTAAAAAAAAGAAGCACTAATAAGTATAATAAATCAATCAATAAAAGAACAAATTTATAGAAAGTAAATAAATAAGCAAATAAAGTATCAATTTATATGTTAAGAATTGAAAATATTTGGTAAAAATTCTAAAATATCTGTTAATTTTCAACAAATCTACTAATTAAAACTAATTTAATAACAATGTTCAGTAGAATTCTGAAAGGCTTAAAGCGAAATTATTTTGTGCAGAAGAATCAATGTTTTTTTTTATTATAGCCCTACATGATTTTGGGACGTTTTTTGGGGCTGTGATTATTCTTAGTATCCTAATATTATTTTAACTCTTTGAAGTGCCAGAAATCAATAAATTTTGAGACAACTTCGTCAACTGAATCAACATCGTATAGGTATCGATTCAACACAAACATCTTCTACTGCCCTATCAAAGTCATCTCTTGATATACCAACCAAATTGAAGGGTAATTCCTCGTTCCTGGTCATTTTCTAGAAAATTATAATAATTCTAAGTAGTTTTCATTTACCAAGAGTATTTAAAAAGGTGATACAATACGAGTACCACCGCCACTGAAAGAGTCAAGACAGCTCTGGTTATAGATGTATCAATTTAGATATATCTCTCACTGTATTTAATTACGGTTGTTAGGGAAAACGAAACAACATTTAAGTCAAAAATGATGTATGTAACGTTTATTTGTGCAATTTGAATGACTTTAATGGTTTTACATGTATGTAAATAACGTAGGTGAAGTAAATTCGGTGAGGTAAAGTTCCGTGAAGCCGATAACATCCTGCAAAGGGTAATATTCGGAATAGTCGTCCTAATGGGTGCACGTTCAATAAGCAATCTGCCCTATGGAAACGTCCCCCATGAAAAGCTATTTAATATACAGCCGGTCCCAGTCGACAACGCAGATACATTTTTGTTGTTTTTGTTCCTCTGGATTATATAACATTTGTTTAAGATTAATTTTGATTACCATGGACCATCTGACATTTGTTAAAGATAGATTTGTTTGCTTTGACCATACGACATTTGTTGAAGAGTAGTTTTTGTTGCTCTGAACCATATAACATTTCTTAAAGATTAGTTTTGATTAACATGGACCATCTGACATTTGTTAAAGACTAAATTAGTTTCCTATGGACCATACGACATTCGTTAAAGAGTAGTGATTACTATGGACCATCTGACATTTGTTAAAGACCAGCTTTGTATGCTTTGGATCATACGACATTTATTAAAGAGTAGTTTCTGTTTCTCTGGATTATAAAACATTTGTTTAAGATTAATTTTGATTACCATGGACCATCTGACATTTGTTAAAGATCAGATTTGTTTGCTTTGGACCATACGACATTTGTTAAGAGTAGTTTTTGTTCTCTGGACCATATAACATTTCTTAAAGATTAGTTTTGATTACCATAGACCATCTGACATTTGTTAAAGACTAGATTTGTTTCATATGGACCATACGATATTTGTTAAAGAGTAGTTTTGATTACTATGGACCATCTAACATTTGTTGAAGACGAGATTTGTTTGCTATGGACCATACAACAATTGTTAAGTTAATATATTTAGTTTTGGTTAATATAGACCATTTGACATTTTCATTGGTATGGAGATTAAACAAGTTATTAAAATAATTTCATTTAAACTTCAGATAGTTTTTAGTTAATAAATAAACCAGTTGAAATAAACCATACAAATATTGATATTAACAAGTTGTTAATTAATTAAACTTACCTTTAAATGTAATTGTTTAACGTCACTAGACAATATAGTTTAACAACATTTATGAATGAATGAAACTAGTATTTAAACTATGAGTGAATTTACTAAAGTATTTATGTTAGAACTACGCATTATAATAACGATAAAGACCGAGTACTTCCTGAAATACTTTTCGTTCACGCTCGAGCTGAAAACGTGTTAAACTTGTTGGCAAAATCTCTATCACCAAGAATATTTTTTTTGTAGATGTGTGCGTCCCAGTTTATTGACGGTGCAAAAGGAGAAGGAATATAGGGAGAGAGAGAGAGGATAAAAAAAATGCCACGGATTTTACAGGTCACAGGATTTTGCAAGGACCAGCATAAAAGGGCCGCTCCGTTTAGCAAATATATATAGACTGTTCTAGGTTTCCCTCTGCAACTTGCCTCTCGCTCGATTTAATAAATTCCTCTGAAATCATTTCCAAAAACTCAGCAGATTGCAATCTACACACACACACACACAAAATAATTATCCGCGCGGATTTCCCATAAAAAACACATTCAATTTCTCCATCGCCGCATCGCGAATTTTCCATCCTTTCATTTAATGCCTTTACTCATTCTTCTACGTTCTCTTCAGTCCTTTTTGCCCCCATTCGGACCAAAGAATGGAGAAATAATAAAAAAAAAGGAAAAAGTATAGAGTGGAATCAAGTGGATAAGGGAGATGGAGATGAAAAGCATCGTCCGGATTCCATCCGGAAATAAACAGCGGCATATTAAAACTCCCATCTCTCTTCCATCTCAACCCCCCCTCCGTTTTCAACCCTTAACAAACTTACGTAACGCCCTATTATGTTAACTAATCTCCGGGATGCGACAGGGGCTGAAAACTTTCTCGCCCAATAAAGCCGTCACTGTATACTTCTCCCCATCCCTCTCAACCAATTAAAGCCTTCGATGAACGCGACAACGAACTTCCGCTTTTGTTTCTAATTTCCTTTTTTTGTCTGTTTTTTGTTTTGTTTCGTATTTATCGCTCATTTTGTTTCATTCGTTACTCGACATTTTATTTATTTATCTGTAACTGCATAGTAAAGTGTGCGCTACCAGATGCATTTAGTTTGGAATCGTGCGATCTGGTGCATCCACGCCCTTTTTCGCCACGCGCAAAAAGCTCTTCCGAAAGCTTAAAATAAATCCGGAGTCCGCAAACAAAGCGTTATATACCCAATCGAACGGCACTTTCGGAAGGCCAACTAATGCATTCAAATCACTCGATTACCATCAATTTCATTAAGAAACAACAAACACATTCGCATGCAAATCGAAAGGAAATAAACATATAAATAAATGTGTAATTGCATTTGTGATGATGAAAGGAATATAAGAAAACAGAAAGGTTTTTGTGTTTTGAAATAATGTTAACTTAATTAAGAAACAAATACATATAATTTGCAATAAACTCCAAAATAATAGAGATAAAAAACATAAAACACTGAAAATAAACAAAATTTGCAAGAAAATTCAACAAAATTAGGAAATAAAGAAAAAAATATAATATTAATTAACTACAATTTAGTTAAGAAAGAAACACTCAAAATTTGAATGAAAATTGAATACAATAACATAGAAATTATAATAAAGGAAAAAAACAGAAAATTTATAAATTTTCTTCCTTTTTTTTTATAGAATTAAGTCAAAAATATATAAAGATACAAAATTAATCAACATTTCATAATAGCCCATTTAATAAACTAATAAATACCAAAAATTCTAAAGAAAATCCATAAAAAATTAGATAAGTAAGAAAACCTATTTATAATGTATTAATTTTTATGTTTTCTTACCTTTCTTGAGAATTAAAAGAAAAAATCTGAAAAAAAACAACAGAAAATTCATTATGACTTGATTATCGTCAATTTAATTAAAATGAAATCAAATGATCAAAATGTGCATGAATTAAAACAAAAGATATAGAAAAACAACACAACACTAATCATCACTTGATTATCATGAATTTAATTGAAAAAGAAATACCCAAAATTGGCATAAACATTGAAAAGTAACTATAAAATAAGAAAACATAGAAATATTTCTGTTTTCATACTTTTCTTGAGAATTAATAGAATAAATATATGAAAATATATAATCAATCATTATTTTCAATTTAATTAAGAAACAAAATTTGCTTGAAAATCGAAATAAGTGAATTGTAAAAAACTGAAAAAAATGTTTAATTTTAATTAATTTTATGGCGAAAAACGTCTGCATTCATTAAAAATACATAGAAATGAACAATTTAAGAAAAAAATAGAAGTAAAATTAATAATTTGACAAAAAAATCAATCTTAAATTCAAAATCAACTGAAAACAGACAAATTTTGCAAGAAAATTCAACAAAACTTGTAAAAAATACAATATTAATCATCATTTGATTATCTTAAATTTAATTACGAAAGAAACACTCAAAATTTGATTGAAAATCTGAAAACAAAAATAGCAATTATAATTAAGGAAAAAACAGAAAATTTCTAAATTTTCTAACGTTTTTTTATAGAATTATGTCAAAAATTTATAAAGATACAAAATTAATCATCATTTCATAATAGTCCATTTAATAAACTAATAAACACCTACAATTCTAAAGAAAATCCATAAAAACTTAGAAAAGTAAGAAAACCTATTTATAATGAATTAATTTTTATGTTTTCTTACCTTTCTTGAGAATTAATAGAAAAAATCTATAAAAACAACAGAAAATTCATCATGGTTTGATTATCATGAATTTAATTGTAAAAGAAATATCCAAAATTGACACAAACATGTAAAAGTTACTATAAAATCAAAAAACAAAATTTGTTTGAAAATCGAAATAAATATGAATTGAAAAAAACTGAAAAAATATTTCATTTAATTCATTAAAAATACATAGAAATGAACAATTTAACAGAAAAATAGAACTAAAATTAATAATTTGACAAAAAAATCAATCTTTAAGTCAAAATCAACTCAAAATGAATAGAAACATAGATTTTGTATACTTACCTTTTTACGTAACGCGACGATATTTATCGACATGCCATAAAATCTATATGATTTATACTTTCCCATTTACTTTTTCTTGCTGTTGTTTGTGAATAGGGCAATATTAATGATTGCCAGTCCATTTTTTTATCCTTCCTGCCGTTATTTATTTCCTGATCCCGATTTCTTTGATGTGCGCACATAAAGAAACCTTCCCCCTTTTTTCCCATTCATCCTCCACAGTTTGTTTGTTTGTTTGTTTGCTTAACACAAAAAGGGATGATGACTTGTGAAGATGCGGAGAATTAACAACGAATCAAAAGAATTTCCATCAAAACCAAATCTTTTCATATACTCTTTATTAAATTCTCATAATTTTTCTGTATATATATATAAACAAAAATCCACGTCTCACCTTTAAATTTATTTTTTATATAACAACAACCGAATTTTATAAAATTAATTAGTATAATCCTTAAGTTTAGATTAGATTTATTTTTATATATCGGAGAAGAAATATTTAAATCCTAAACCGGGTGATCAATCTTACAATATACTTATTATATACTGTTTTTTTTAAATTTATTTATGTTTGGTAATCCTCCTGCAATACTTGGTTGAAAAGTAGAAAAATATTTGTTAAAGCAATTTAATTTATAAACAAAATATATATAAATTAATGTAGAAGATCTAAAAATGTATGCTAAATCGTTGATTATTTTTGGTTTAATGTTGCAGGAGGATCTTCGTATTGTTTAGTTTAGTGGAATATATATGGTTTCCTAGAGAATTCGGTGATGCGTACAAAGCTTTCGCACAGAATTACCTTACAATTTATGTATATATATATAATATATAAGTTTTTTTTTATATATATTTGGACAGGAATTATATAATTAATATTATAATAATTGTTAATCTTTTCCCCTTTTCTTGATAAACCTATATGTACAAAACATTAAATTTGTTTCCGTATTAATAATAATAATCCTTATTATTTACAGAATATTGTTATTATTATTATATATTTTTTTGTTTGTTAATTATTAATTTTTTGTTTATTTTCTTCATATTTATCCCGATGTGATATGTACAAGTACTTTATATAATTATTATATTTTTGTTTTCAATCCTCGTTTAAATTCTAATCCAGTGCGGTCAATCGTTTTGCGTTTGTTTCCTCGTCCTCCTCCTAATCTCTCTCTCATTCTTCAGCGAACGGACGTCGATGATGCATTCACTGGCGCTACGTCGGCTCCCGCAGGATCAGGACGATCGTCAGACTGAGCAGGATGATGGAGCACGGCTGTGTGGACCAACGTCCTCGTCCATGATGCATGGCCGCTGGGTGTTCTCCTGGAACAAAGAACAACCACTAACAAATGATCGGCGACTACTGGAAAATTATGGTTCCTCGAAGAGTAATTACTGCTGCGTTTTGTTTATGCAAAAAAGGAGTTTGGTGTCTGCATTAAATCGGGAACGAGTTTCGCTCCAATTAACGTAAACCGCTTCCAACATTCCGCGCTTTTCCGCTGTGGGAAACCGTTGCAAGGATATTAGTTTTAACGCGCAAAACCGTGCACCTAATAAACCACCTAATAAACTTCCTTTTCTCAATAACGTCGCGTTAATTACTGCTTCGTTTATACACTTTTTATGCAAGCAGGACTCGTTCCAATTTTAATTAGTCTTTAAATTTATTCCTTTTAACTTGATATTTAAAGGATTCAGTTTCAGCGTAATAATAAATATTAATCAAATTTAAAAAATAATTTATAATTTTTTTCTCTAATTGCCATAAAAACAGTGGCGGATTAAGAATACTTGGGGCCCCTGAGCAAATTATTTTTAGAATACCCCAAAATACAAAAAACAATCATCAATTTTAAATACTATAGAAATATGTCTTGATAACCCCCGCCCCCCTTAAGTAAGCAATTAATTTGTATTTAATACTTTGTTTTTTTTTTAATCAAAAATGTATTGAATTTTTATGTGAAAAATAAGCAAAAAATTATTTTCCACAAAATTAAAGTTTTTCGTTTAAAATTCTTTTAGTTGAAACAATGCTATTAAATTACTAATAGGATAATTACAGTATGAAATTAGTCGTGTAAAAACAGTGTTATTCTTCTGCGTTTTCCCTAGTTATTAAAATGTGCGCAGTTGTAACAGTGCAAGGTGGATGTTTAATTTTTTTTTTGCTCTGCGAATAATATTATGATATCCGTTGGGGTCTCGCGTGTAACGTCCTTATACAACGGTGCAAATACACACACACGCTCATCCAACTGCAATAACAACTTTTATTACGGCCCATTCAACTTTACTCAGCAATGCCAACAACTTTTTCTCTACCGCTCTCTCTCTCTCTACATGTCCTAATCTTAATTGCGTTATAAAATAATTAAGTTAGAACGTGAGCGAATTCGAATTCCGTATTTCTACCGTCGACTCGTCCGCATTCTGTTTTTATAGAGACGCAAAATGTGGAATTGAGAATTGTATTTTGAATAACAAGGGGATGAAGATTATCCTAATCATCACTTTAATGAAAAATGATTCATAGATCAAAAAAGAACCATTAAAAGATGTGTATTTGTGTTATGAACAGAAAGAGGTTGAAGATAATTGCAATCATCCCTATTATGGAGAAATATTCATGAATACTAAAAAAAGGATCATTGAGGATGTGCTGTTGTATTCTTCATAAAATGAGGATGAATATCATCGTAATCATCACTTTAATGAAAAATGATTCATAGATGAAAAAAGTACTATTAAAAGATGTGTATTTGCATTATGAATAGAAAGAGGTTGAAGATACTTGCAATCATCCCTAATATGGGGAAATGTTCCTGAATACTAAAAGCAAGTATCATTGAGGATGTGCTCTTGTATTCTTCATAAAAAAAGGTTGAATATCATCGTAATCATCATTTTA
>NW_017099626.1:39738-42244 GCF_001412225.1 Nicrophorus vespilloides
AGTTGTGTATTTGTGTTATGAATAGAAAGAGGTTGAAGATAATAGCAATCATCAATATTATGGGGAAACATTCATGAATACTAAAATAATCACTTTAATGAATAATGATTCATAGATGAAAAAAGTACTATTAAAAGTTGTGTATTTGTGTTATGAATAGAAAGAGGTTGAAGATAATAGCAATCATCCCTATTATGGGGAAATATTCATGAATACTAAACAAAAGTATCTTTGAGGATGTACTCTTGTCTTGTTCATACAAGGAGGTTGAATATCATCGTAATCATCACTTTAATTAATAATGATTCATAGATGAAAAAAGTACTATTAAAATATGTGTATTTGTGTTATGAATGGAAAGAGGTTGAAGATAATTTCAATCATCCTATCACGTCTATTATGGGGAAATATTGATGAATACTAAAAGAAAGTATCCCTGAGGATGTGCTCTTGTATTCTTCATAAAAAAAGGTTGAATATCATCTTAATCATCATTTTAATGAAAAGTGATTCAAAGATTAAAAAAGTACCATTCAAAGATGTGTATTTGCTTTATGAACAGAAAGAGGTTGAAGAAAATTGCAATCATCCCTAATATGGGGAAATATTCATGAATACTAAAAAAAGGATAATTGAGGATGTGCTTTTGTATTCTTCATAAAAAGAGGTTGAATATCATCGTAATCATCATTTTAATGAAAAGTGATTCATAGATCAAAAAAGTACTATTAAAAGATGTGTATTTGTATTATGAATAGAAAGAGGTTTAAAATAATTGCAATCATCCCTATTATGGGGAAATATTCATGAATACTAAAAAAGGATCATTGAGGATGTGCTCTTGTATTCTTCATAACAAGAGGTTGAATATCATCGTAATCATCACAAGTACCATTAAATGGTGTGTATATGTGTTATGAATAGAAAGAGGTTGAAGATAATTGCAATCATCCCTATTATGGGGAAATATTCATGAATACTAAAAAAAGGATCATTGAGGATGTGCTCTTGTATTCTTCATAAAAAGAGGTTGCATATCATCAAGTTGAAGATAATTGCAATCATCCCTATTATGGGAAAATGTTCATGAATACTAAAAAAAGGATCATTGAGGATGTGCTCTTGTATTATGCATACAAAGAGGTTGATTATCAACGTAATCATTACTTTAATTAAAAATGATTCATAGATCAAAAAAGTACCAATAAAGGTGTGTATTTGCATTATTAATAGAAACAGGTTGAAGTTAATTGCAATCATCCCTATTATGGGGAAACATTCATGAATACTAAAAGAAAGTATCATTGAGGATTTGCTCTTGCTTTTTCATTAAAAAAAAGGTTGTAGATCATTATAATCATCAGTTTGAGATGACTTGGTAATTTAAGCTATATGATGATCTTGAAAGATCTATAAAATAAAGTACGATCATCACTTTATGATGATTTGAAATGGTATAGAAAGATTAGAAAAATTTACCATTGAGGATGTGCACTCGAACTGTGGCTGAGTTGGCGTTGGATGGGGCGCAGGTGTAGAGTCCGGAGTCCGACGGTATTGCCCTCTGGATGAGCAATCTGCTGGTGGTGGTGAGTCCCTTCTCGGTGACGAGGCTGATCCCACCGCGCGGCGTATCGAAGGTGATCACCTGTGAGTTATGGGACCAGAGCATCAGGGGCGGCGGTTCCGGGGCGTACTGAACCAGACAGGTCAGATTGATGGTGGAGCCCATGTTGATGAACAGGTCTGCTCCACCCAGTATTTCGGTTATCGGTTCTGCAACAAATATTTATTCCATAAACAACAACAGCAACTACGCAGCAGCATCGACTTGGAACAGTAATGGAATTAATGCTGCAGGCGGTTAGTTTAGGTAGAATATCGTACAAATATTGGCGTTGTTATTGGATCTCGGTCATATAATTGTTATTAAATTGTACAGTAATATCATAAAGAAACAAATGTTGGTTTTGCCTCACGAAATATTCACCAAACTTGTATTCTGAAAATAGAATAATTGTAATAAAAATAATCGTGTTACTTAGTTCTTTCAGTTTATATAAGAAATAATTACAATAAAAGTATGTTGAAGGTTAAAATGTTTGTTGTTGAATTTATTTGCTAAATGTAATACATTTTTTTGGTCAAAATGGGAGAATTTTATTTTTACCCTAGTTTATTATTTTGTGTTTATGTAAATAGATAAAAATCCTATAAACAGATTCATACCTCTTCAATTTATATGATGCATAAATATACTATAAAATGCGATTTGATTTTTGATTGCGTAATCTTATTTTAACATAACGAGATTTATTTCTGAGCTTTTATACGTACATCTATAGGAAAGTCGAATTCAATACAGATTTTAATACAATTTTGTAGAAAATTTCCAATAATAAGTCAACTATGAGATTTTCAGTATTAGATTTTTTAGGCAATAGAAAACTTGGTTGGGATAATTTCGTTTTCATTTCTTGTTTTTTTTTTTTGAAAAATATAGTAA
>NW_017099626.1:42266-52072 GCF_001412225.1 Nicrophorus vespilloides
TTTTTAATATAACATTTTTCTTTTCTTGTTTCTTTGTTGTTTCCTGAATTGGAAAATTGTAGGAAAATCGAATTTAACACAGATTTTAATAAAACTACAAATAAAATTTCAATTAAATAGGGTTTTCATTATTACATAAAGGATGTCCCAAAAAGAACTGATATTTTAAATTTGCCGCCATTTTATCGCGTTAAAACCAAGAAAATTATAGGAAAAATCGAATTTAACACAGATTTAATAGGATCTGGCAGAAAATTACAAATAAAATTTCAATTAATTAAGGTTTTCAGTATTACATAAAGAGTGTCCCAAAAAGAACTGATATTTTAAATTTGCCGCCATTTTTTTCGCGTTAAAACCAGAGTAGAAATTTGTATATACTCTCATTAGTAAACATTGAGGTTAAGATATGGAAAAGTACAGGATCGAACGACGCGTCGAAATTGTAAAAATTCACTTGAAAATGGTGAACGTTTTATGAAAACTGTTCACTTTGTGAATTTAATAAAGAAATTTGAGTCAATCAGTTCAATTCTAAACAAAAGACATTAACACAACATTAACGAAATTTCATAGCAATTATGTCAACAAGTTAAGGACCATTTCATCAAAAGTTTGAACATGTACTGTTAATTGTTTTGAATCGCTCATAACCTCCATGTCTCTATTTTCTAATAAAGCAAAAAATATTATCAAGTATCCAAATAAAAATGAGTTTAATTAAAAAAAATAAATATCAGTTAATTCTGGGACATCCTTTATTTATGGTTTGAATGAGATAATTTCGTTTTTCTGAACAAACAGATGAATGTCACATAAACAAAGTATGAGATTCATGACCTCTTCAGTTTATATGGACTAGGAATAAAGATGGCATAAAACGGGAATGCTGCGGATTTGCAGCTCGCTTGCGGTAGTCCCATCTCCTTATTTAGTTCGGTATAAAGTAAAGTAGAAGGATTGCAGTAATAAAAGCGAATGGGTGAGTTGGAAAGAGTAGGAGGAGGAGGGAGTAAGTGGATGGGAATAAAGATAACATCAAACCGCACGTTAACCTGTCGTTTGGGAGGGGGATGGGAGGCTCGGATGGAAGGGCAGGCATCCTGCGTGGTCCTTTGAGTGTGTACGTGTATGCTAGTTAGCCCTTGCACATTGTGTATTCAAAGCGCGAAGGGCCTTAACGTCATCAAGACGCCGTAACGAAGGCGTCCCTTGCCCTCGCGATACCGCATTCCGTATGCGGCTTCGGACTCATTAATTCACAGCACTTAAGATGACAACCATTGGCTTATCACGTTGAGGGCTGCAAGGTGAATATAATGACTCGGTCAAAGGGGGTCACACTACCCCAAAAAACTTCCAAACTTCATATTTTATATAACCCACATATAATCGCAGCTTCTTCCTTTTCGGCAGGACCCAAAAACTTTCCTGATGCTGCCAAACGATATTTATTCTATTTTTTTTTGACCCTTTACTTCACTTTTTGCTTTAATAGTTTGTGATTTTTCCATTCTCCTTTCTTTTTTTATCTATTTTGGTAACAGTGGATGGACAGGGAATTTTAATTTTATATGTGTCGATCACAAAAGGTAACTGACGTAACAACATAAAAAAATATATCATCTATAAGTAATCGAATGGAATGTTTCGGCGTCAAACGAAAATACAACGCTGCGAAATAAATGAATACAAAAAAAAAGGAAACACCGGGGGTGGCAAAAAAACAGACGCAATTTAATTTTCCCTCGGTCCGATTCAAATTTAGATATTTTCCGGCTGTGCGGGATCGAAAAAAAAGTGTGTCTGTGTGTGTATATGTATACAGTGAGCGTGAGCAATCAAAGCACTTTGTGCCCGTAACGTTGCATAAAAAAAATCGTTTCTTTTACGCAATTCATTTCCATTGTAAATAGAAAAAAAAATCGCAAACGAAATGATACAAGTTTCTCTTTTTTTTTTGTTATTAGTTTCTCAACATTAATTTAACTTTGAGTATTAAATGCTTGTGTTTTTTGACTTGTCCCACTTTTTATCTAAAGAGTGTCCCAAAATTAACGCAAGATTGTTCTATCGTGTAACGCCCCATTTTTACTAACCCCAACCTCTCAGCTGTCAAATTGTTTTTTTTTGGGTTGCCAACACTTTACTGCACAAATGGCAGCAAATTCAAACCATGCGTTAATTTTGGGACACCCTTTATAATCTAGTAAATTTGTACATACATACATGCATTTGATTTATTTACTACTATTAGATACGATACAGGAATACCTCGCATAGTGCGGGTAACGGAAATATACCAAATTAGATGAAACCGGACTATTCGATAATTTTATATCCACTTTTTTTTTCTAAGTACAAAAATGTTGTTAAATTCAATAAAATTCATTTCAAATTAATCAATAATTTGTCCAATTTTAATATCAATTAAGTGGACAAAGTTACATTATTTAATTAAACAAAAAATAACAAAATCTAAAGTAAAATGTTAATATTTAAAGATTGCTTTTCATTAAAATTCCATATGCAAGAAATATCTTCAGGAATGATTAAATTATGGTATAAATTCATCTTCAAAAACCGAAATACAACAATCATTTTTCACTGAAATCATATTGTTAACGAAAGTTGTATTAGCAAAAAAATCTTCAATTTTATTCAAATTTTTACATCTTTAACATATTATTGAAGAATTTGCAAATTTCGTTTTCAATTTCAACGTTTTTTTTATTATATCATAAATAATGGAATTAGTTTTAGTAGATTATTCAGTTTCCTACTACTTTTAACTTAAATTAGAGCTCGTTTTCAAAAAATACAGTTTAATAAAATAGTAAGAAATTCATAACATATAAAAATTATTAAAGAATTTCAATATTTTGTTCAAATATTCAAATTTAAATATTTTTTTAATAGAAAATAATGGAATTATGTGATCTTATTGGATTCAATTTTAGTTTTTTTTGTTAACTTAAATTTCGTTTTACAACAAATTTATTGATAGAATAATTTACAACATTTTTATATAATTTCAATTTTTTTATTTTAAAACTTAAAAGAAATTACTTTTACAAATTGAAATCAATTCAATTTAATTCCGATTTATAGTATTAATAATCATTAAATGAAAACTTATAACAAAAAAATTGTAGTTAATTATGGAAATTCGTTTATGAAATAAATAAAATTATTATTGACCTTAATTAATTTCACATTTTCTCGCTTCAATAATACATTTAATTAAAATTACGTCGAAAGAAAATCAATAATTTACGTATTGTTTAAATGTTGTAGATTTCACATGCAAAAACAAATCCAAGAATAAAATAATTACATTATTCGTAATTATAAAATACAGATTAAATGAATTATATTACAAATACAGATTGAATTACGTAAACGCAACAATTGTTGTTAATTCAATTCAATACTTTTTTAATTCCACATTATATAATTAATTATTTCAGATAATTTACACAATTGTAATAAAACTGCTAGAATACATTTTCAATTAAATTATAATTAAATTAAACGTGTTTTTTTTTCTATTCAGTTCACTGCTTCAGTAAACATTATTGAGTAATGTTTAATTAAAAGCGAATTCAGTTTTCATGAAAAAAAAACTTGAAGTATTTACGTTGTTTTCAATGGAATAACAATAAACCAGATTGAATAATATTTGTTGTTAATTTTATTGGATTTTACTTCTACGTTACATAATTTATTATTTCATAACTTATAAAAATAATTGGAATAACTTTGCACAAATGAAGTTTCCATTCATTTCACTGCATGATCAAAAAGTAATGAGTAATCTTGAATTGAAACGGAATTCAGTTTTTTCAGAACTTTATTTACGTTAATTTCATTAATTGAACAACAATAAACCAGATTGAATAACATTTGTTGATAATTTATTTGGATTTTCATTCAATAGTTTTTACTTCTACGTTACATAATTCATTATTTCATAAGTTACAAACACAATTGGAACAACTATGCACAAATGAAGTTTTCATTTATTTCACTGCATGATCAAACATTATTGAGTAAAGTTTAATTGAAAGCGAATTCAGTTTTTTCAGATCTTCATGAAATTTACGTTAATTTCCTTAATAGAACAACAATAAACCAAATTGAATAACATTTGTTGTTAATTTTATTGGATTTTACTTCTACGTTACATAATTTATTATTTCATAAGTTATAAACGCAATTGAAATAACTATGCACAAATGAAGTTTCCATTCAGCTCACTGCATGATCAAAACGTATTGAGTAATGTTTAATTGAAAGCGAATTCAGTTTTTTCAGAACTTCATGAAATTTACGTTAATTTCATTAATAAAACAACAATAAACCAGATTGAATAACATTTGTTGTTAATTTATTTGGATTTTCGTTCATTAGTTTTTACTTATACGTTACATAATTCATTATTTCATAAAGTACAAACACAATTGGAATAAATTTTGCACAAATGAAGTTTCCATTCATGATGAAACAGTATTGAGTAATGTTTAATTGAAAGCGAATTCAGTTTTTCAGAACTTTCTGAAATTTACGTTAATTTCCTTAATTGAACAACAATAAACCAGATTGAATAACATTTGTTGTTAATTTAGTTGGATTATAATTCAATAGTTTTTACTTCTACGTTACATAATTCATTATTTCATAACTTATAAACACAATTGGAATAACTTTGCACAAATGAAGTTTCCATTCATGATGAAACAGTATTGAGTAATGTTTAATTGAAAGCGAATTCAGTTTTTCAGCACTTAATGACAAAAAAAAACTGACTGAAAAGGAAGAAGCGAGTGTATGAACAGAAGTCATCAACATCGTTAGCATACACACCGGAGGTTTCATTCAATCCTGAAAAGATCCTTTTTTTTTCTCTCTCTGGTTTTTCCCAGATAGCTAAAGGAATACAGAAAGAGGAGACGGAAACGCAGAAAGCTTTTAAAATAATTTATTTACGCGTTTCTTGCGGTGCTTCGTGAGTGCAGAATCCGATGCGAATCGAGATTTTTTTCTTTACACACATTTTGTCTCCTAAATTCGTTGTGAATGCGTCTGCGGATTTTTTTTGTTCTTTCTTCGAAACTTAATGCGGCCACTTTATGCCTGTAATATTCAGATGTTTATTGCAATTACGAACGCTACTAATTCCGTGTTTTAAGTTTTAATTATACGGGACCCGGGACTTTACGGTATAACTTTTAATTTATACGTCGCCCCCAGACTCGCGGATCTTCCTCTTGCCGCAGCACTTTTTTTTAGTAATCTTTCTCTCTTCTGCTCACGTTCTTTACTCGGAATTCGACCTCCTTTCTCTCCTTTAATTATCTATCATAAATATAAATAATACTCTTCTCTCCTCCGGCGCGTTGCGCTTCGCTTCTTTTAGTTTATTACGCGAGGCCGCATAAAGAAAACCACCTGAAATGTCTCGTGATTTATCGTTTCATAATAGTTCACTGAAAGAAGCACGAAAAGAAGAGATGTACAGAGCAGAAGGTAAATGTGCTTCATTTTGGAGAGAATATTTAATTATTCCAAACAACTTTATAAACTAATCTTACAAACAACAATTATTTACATTATATTATTATGTAACGTATTTTGTATTTATTCTTAAGTCTTTGTTACGTTCTGTATTCAATAATGACAACTTTATTAAAACATTACCATAAATTGAGGCAGAAATAATTTGTTTGATAACTCAAATTATAACCAATAAAAATTTTGTAAATAATTAAAAAAAAATATATCTCTATTTATTTACTGCATGTAAAAACGTTATTAGATGACATAACTATATAATCTATACTATAGAAATATTAAATAAAATCTAATATAACTTCAGTACAAAACATGTAGTACTAAATCAAAATAGTAATGTTTCTTTTATGACAATTTGTATAAGAAAAATATTTGTTCATAAACTTTGATTTTTACTGCAATAATCGTCATCTTATTCATTTAATTTCTATTTCTAATCTAAAATATGAATGTTTTTTTAAATTAGTAGTAAAAATTGAAATTTATATTTTTATTTAAATTATATGAAATTATTTTGTTAACTAAAATTTTATAATTGGTTCTGAATGTTTTCGCGTAATTTGAGAAATCACGTAAATCGAGCAATTACTGTATTTTATACGTAATATACAATTCTAATCAATTGAAAGTAAACGGTAAAAATATGTAATTTTGTCCAATTTAAGAACATTTCAAAATCTTCTAAACAACAAAATTATCTACTTTTTCCTATACAAATTACTATTGAAAATACATTTATCTCTTTAATTAATGAAAAATGTATATACAAATTAGTATGTAATTATTTGAATAAATGCGTTTAACTGCAAACAGATAAAATAAACAGTGACAATAAAAGCTTGTTAAAATAACATAGCTTACGGATTTTGAATGTATTTTCATTATGAATGCATTCCGAAACGCAATAATTCAGCAAATTTAATTGCAATTTTTAACTGCTTCGAAAAATAAATCAATAAATAATCAGTAAAAATAATGAATTAAACGAATCCGGTATAGTTGTAACAATTAATTAACTCGGTTTCAATCATTCATATTATTTAGTTGCAATTATATTGATTAAAATCCGTATGATGTATTATATGATTTGTGGTAATTTATAACTTTCCCGTTTTCATAACTCACAGTTTTGCTTTTTGTGTATTCCCAATTATTGTTATAAAGTGTCTAGAATTACGACTATATTTGTAATTATATAAGCGGATTTAACGTTCATCAATAGTATTATGAGATAACTTTTTTCGATTTAGAATACATGGAAAAGTTACGATTTTTACTATAAAATTGAAGAATTAATTTGAGTTATTGAATGTAATTACTTTTTATTAAAAATATATAAATTATACTTTGATTTTCTTACAAATTATTTAGTTAAAGTACGATTTTGTAGTAAATTTACTATAAAATTATACTTTTACTAAAAAAAATATACAATTTTTCAAATTTTTCTATTCAGAAAATGAAAGTATTTCCAATAATTCATTATATTTCATAATGAAATTCTATTCTTTTCTCATCTATACCAAAATAAATCCCCAATTTTCTCAATTTACTACAAAATCGTACTTTTAGTAAATAATTTGTATACAATTTTTCATATTTTTCATTGATGAAAATTAAATAAAGGTATTTCCAATAAGACTTTATATTTCTTAATGAAATTCTATTCTTTTCTGATTTATATCAAAATAAATCCCAATAATTTTATAGTAAATTGAGAAAACTGTGGATTTAATTTAATATAGATGAGAAAAGAATACAATTTCATTAAGAAATATAAAGAATTATTTCTTGTCATCAATGAAAAATATGAAAAATTGTATGGAATTTTTTTTTAGTAATAAGTACAATTTTATAGTAAATTGGGAATTTATTTTGATATATATGAGAAAAGTATACAATTTCATTAAAAAAATACAAATTATTATTGAAAATACCTTCTTTTTTTATCAATGAAAAATTTGAAAAAAATTACACAATTTATTTAGTTTGTTTCTTCTATAAAAATAAGATAGATAAGTTAAGTAATTGGTAGTTAAGACTTAAATGAAAGTTGAGAAATCAATGCAAATGATTCTACATAAAATTGGAGAATTTATTTGATCAAAAGGTAAAATTTCAGTTCTTAAAAGTTAGATAAATTAATTTCTTCTAGAAACTAGAACAAAATCTTTCGACTTCAAATTTTTCATAAATATTTAGAACACATCAATAAAGTACAGCAACATTTTGCATAGTGCAACAATGATCGTACTGCAGTACGGTTTTTAAGTACTCGATTAGTCCGGTTTCAAAAAGACGAAACCTATTATCCGCACTGTGATATTAATTATACAATAAATTTGATAGTAAAGGAAGGAATTTAGTAAATAATAAATAAAGTAAAGAAACAGGACGAAACTCGATACTCTATTAAGATCCGCAATAAATATCCTCTAAACTGAACCGAAACGGAACACGCAACTTTTTCCCACTTTATTTTATAGGCGCGTGTTTCTTTCTTTATAATTTTTTTTTGCTTTCCTGCCGTCCAGTCAGTCAGTAAATTATGGCCAAATTAACGATTGATTGCTGAACTTTCGATGCTGTAAACCCAAGTTTCGAACTAAATCTCTATAGCAATGGTCGTCGCACTTCCTTACAAGCACACGAACAAAAAAAAACAAGAAGGAACAAACATAAGAGAGAGAGAGTGGGGTGAAACAAGTAAAAGTAGTTGAAGAGCAATCAATTGCCCCGTTTGTTTTTATAGCTACGGCTTTTCTCGAAGGGAAATAATCGATCTGTTTCAGCCACTAATTGATGTTCTCAGCTTTAGTATAAGAACTTTGTATATTTTATCAAAATAAAATGTGGATTTTTGATAAACCTGATTCATTAATTAATTTAAGATTTCAATTTTATTAATTAGATTAACAATAGAATCAAATATATTACACAATATTAAAACAAATAGCATTATATTTTTGATAAATCTCTGTCCATTTATGCAAATGATTCCAATTTGAATATATGATTTATGTCGATAACTTGATTACACTCAATTGCTCTGAATAATGAATAAAGGTAATTACATAAAATCAATCTCAATTACGGTATAGATAGTTCATACTTATTTACGTATAATAAATAAACGACGAAGGACTTTCTTATTGTAAATACATACGTAAATAGATTACAAAAGTGAACAACCATAGTTACACAAAATACTTAATTACGAAATCTGATATTTATTAATAAAACAATATTTCATTTAATCTTTTATATGATTATAAATATACAATTAAGAATTTTCATATTTTTTTTAATTTTAGTATAAATTCAATACTTTTTATACTATTTTATTAAAATAATAATAATGTTTATTGTATTAGTCGTACACAAAAACATACACAGAAATAAAAAGAACAAAATATATATATATATAATTTCAAAAAAGTCAACTGATACAAAGGGCTATTGACCATAGGTCTTTCTGACCTACAATTTTATTATTTTTATAGGAAATGTGTATAAGAATCAAGTATTTTCTTATTTTTTTTTATATTAATTCCTAAATTATTTGAATATAATGAAAACTTATCAATTGTTAACATAAATTAGTTAAATATTAGAAAGAATATACGTTTTTACAATAAAATTGTAATTAGTCTATGAAAATTGTTGAATATTTGGGTCAAATGAAAAAAACGTACTATTTCATTATTTTCATAGGAAATGTTAATAAGAATCAAGTATTTTCTATGGTTTTTTATAATAATTCTTAAATTATTTGAATATTATGAAAACTTTTCAATTGTTAACTTAAATTAGTTAAATATTAGAAATAATATACGTTTTTATAATAAAATTGTATTAGTCTATGAAAATTGTTGAATATTTGGGTCAAATGGACAAACGTACTATTTCATTATTTTCATAGGAAATGTGAATAAGAATCAAGTATTTTCTAATTTTTTTATATTAATTCTTAAATTATTTGAATATTATGAAAACTTATCAATTGTTAACTTAAATTAGTTGAATATTAGAAAGAATATACGTTTTTACAATAAAATTTGTAATTAGTCTATGAAAATTCTTGAAATTTTGGGTCAAATGGACAAACGTACTATTTCATTATTTTCATAGGAAATTTTAATAAAAATCAAGTATTTTCTATTTCTTAAAACTTATCAATTGTTAACTTAAATTAGTTAAATATTAGAAAGTATATACGTTTTTACAATAAA
>NW_017099626.1:52097-53054 GCF_001412225.1 Nicrophorus vespilloides
TTTTTTATATTAATTCCTAAATTATTTGAATATTATGAAAACTTATCAATTGTTAACTTAAATTAGTTAAATATTAGAAAGATTGTGATTAGTCTATGAAAATTGTTGAAAATTTGGGTCAAATAAACAAACGTACTATTTCATTATTTTCATAGGAAATGTTAATAAGAATCAAGTATTTTCTAATTTTTTTTATATTAATTCTTAAATTATTTGAATATTATGAAAACTTATCAATTGTTAACTTAAATTAGTTAAATATTAGAAAGTATATACGTTTTTACAATAAAATTGTGATTAGTATATGAAAATTGTTGAAAATTTGAGTCAAATAAACAAACGTACTATTTCATTATTTTCATAGGAAATGTTAATAAAAATCATGTATTTTCTAATTTTTTTTATAATAATTCTTAAATTATTTGAACATTATGAAAACTTATCAATTTTTAACTTAAATTATTTAAATATTAGAAAGTATATACGTTTTTACAATAAATATTTGAATATTATGAAAACTTATCAATTGTTAACTTAAATTAGTTAAATATTAGAAAGTATATACGTTTTTACAATAAAATTGTATTAGTCTATGAAAATTGTTGAAAATTTGGGTCAAATGGACAAACGTACTATTTCATTATTTTCATAGGAAATGTTAATAAGAATCAAGTATTTTCTAATTTTTTTTATATTAATTCTTAAATTATTTGAATATTATGAAAACTTATCAATTGTTAACTTAAATTAGTTAAATATTAGAAAGAATATACGTTTTTACAATAAAATTGTAATTAGTCTATGAAAATTGTTGAAAATTTGGGTCAAATGAACATACTATTTCATTATTTTCATAGGAAATGTTAATAAAATCAGTATTTTCTAATTTTTTTTATAATAATTCTTAAATTATTTGAAATTATGAAAATTATCAATTGTAACTTAAATTATTTAAAT
>NW_017099626.1:53079-67397 GCF_001412225.1 Nicrophorus vespilloides
ATTGTATTAGTCTATGAAAATTGTTGAAAATTTGGGTCAAATGGACAAACGTACTATTTATTAGAAAGAATATACGTTTTTACAATAAAATTGTATTAGTCTATGAAAATTGTTGAAAATTTGGGACAAATGGACAAACGTACTATTTATTATTTTCATAGGAAATGTTATTAAGAATCAAGTATTTTCTATTTTTTTTTATATTAATTCTTAAATTATTTGAATATTATGAAAACTTATCAATTGTTAACTTTTAAATTAGTTAAATATTAGAAAGTATATACGTTTTTACAATAAAATTGTAATTAGTCTATAAAAATTGTTGAAAATTTGGGTCAAATGGACAAACGTATATGGAAATAGAAATATGACAAAAGGAAAACGTGAATTGCTGATTTGAATGTGTATATCCAGACTGGAGGAGAGAGAGAGGGCATAATATTATTTCGGAAAATAGTGGAATTGTAATGGTATGCAGATGCGATAAGGCTTTGATTCCGATGGTAAACAGAGCGATATTTTGATTCGCCTCGAATTTGCAAAGCAAATATTCTAATGGATTCATACACGTGGAGGATAATTGAATATTAATTCGGGATGCGAAAATGTTCGTTCCACCTTCACTTACAGATTGATACAGCTTTAGTTTCAGATTTTAGTTTCATATTTATTCTAAGCTTCACATTTAGATTAATATTTATTTAGAGTTTAAGATTGATTTACAATTAGTTTCATATTTAGTTTAAGCTTCAGTTTCATATTGATCTAGATTTAGTTTCATTTTCAAATAAGTTCAGGTTTAGTATCATATGTAGTTTAAATTTAAACTTCAGATTTGGTTTAGTTTCATATTGATTCAGATTTAGTTTCATATTTAGTTTAAGTTTCATTTTTAGATAGTTTCAGGTTTGCTTTCATACTTAGTTTCGGTTTTTGATTGATTCATATCTTGCTTAAGCTTCAGTTTAAGTTTTATTCAGGTCTAGTATCATATTTAGTATAAACTTCAGTTTCAGTTTTAATTGTAGTTTAAGACTCAGTTGATTAAGACTCATATTAAGATTCTGTTTCAGATTGATTGAGTTTTCAAGTAATTTTGAGTTTAGTTATAGATTAAGACTTACCGACGACGGTGAGATGTACGAAAGTCCCGATAGGTGGAGTAGTACTAATCTGACATTCGTAGATTCCTGTGTCCTTGCGTTGCGGATACCTTATCCTCAGAGTCCACTCTTCCGTGTGAGGTGAATGCAAAGCCTCGAACCTCTGATCCGAAGTGTAGGTGTACCGTCCAACAGTCAGAAGATGAATGTCACGATGTCGAACCCAGGACACCTGAAAACGAAACCAAGAAGAAAGGACAATCAGATTTGTAATCCTCGGTGAATTGATCGAAGGATGTAAAGCCTATTTAGTTGCGGATTGTCTTCGGGTATAAGTGGAGGTTTCGGAATGATTTATTTATCCGTCGTGTTTGCGGGGGTGGACAGTAGGTTGGGTCATTGTATGAGCGAGGCAATTTGTCCGGTGGGTACAAAGAATGAGCGGGAGCAGTGGCATGAGCGGGGGGTGGGAAAAAGGGGGGTCAGGAAATTACGGCCCCCGGCGCACCGTAATATTGCTTTTTATTCAGTGCTGTTTTACTTTGCGAGCGTCAAAAAGGGAACTTTTCATTTACTCGCGCTCGTCCCCGCCGGGGATGCAGAGCGACCATCCATTTTCTTCCTTTGTTCGAAACGACCCCACACACCACCCCCACGTCGCCCATTTCATATCATTAAGTTTGAATGGTCCCCGGTATTTCATAATTCCCATCCTACAGATTTATTTATCAAAAATGATTGGATTTTCTGTGCGCACTTTATATTTTTTGTCTGTGTTTATTACTTATTTCCGCTTTTCTTATATATTACACAATTTCATTATAATTATTACTTGAAATAATACTAATGACAGTTCCAATGACATAGTTGATTCTCATGACATAATTATATATCACATATTTTGTTACATGTTAACTTTGACGTACGTTGTCTTTCAAGAATTGACAGCTGTTCATATGATACAATGCCTACTAGAATATGATTAAGACAAACTCATAGCAATTTCGTGTAAAATATTATTTTAAGTTATATTACATAACTTTCTAAGAGGTCCAATCTAGGCAATCTTAGTTTACGTTTAAGTTTCAGATTGATTCAAACTTAGTTTCATACTTGAAAACGCATATTTCTGTCTATTAGCATTTTGAAATCAATAATGACAGTTCTAATGACATTTCTCATTACATAACCTATATATTTTGTTACTTGTCAACTTTATGACGTATTTATATAATAAATATATAATATAATAAATGTTAAACGTTTAGCTACATTATATTAATATCAGTTTTTAAAATTTTTCAGTATTTTTACCAAATAGTTTTGTTTAATTTAATTATATGAATCTTGCGAATTAGACTGTTCATAGTATCAAGTAATTAATTAGACTTCTCTAGTCTAATTTCATTGCCTAAGTTCATTTAAGTCAATTTTTTACTATTAAATTTTCTCAAACGAATTTTAAAAAAGTGATGATCTTAAAAATCCAGTTTTATTTTATAAATAATATTATCTGTCAGTGATATTTAACATAAGCTTCAGTTTTCAGATTGATTCAGACCTACTTTTATATTTAGTTTATGCTTCAGTTTTCAGATATTTTCGAAATTAATTTCATAATTAATTTCAGTTTTCATTTTTCATTGATAACATGTTAGTTTACGTTTAAGTTTCAGATTAATTCAAACTTAGTTTCATATTTAGTTTGAGCTTTGGTTTCAAGTTAGTTTTAATGAAAGTCATGACCTTGAATACTGTCAGTCTTTCTATTAGCCCTTTGAAATCAATAATGACAGTTCGAATGACATTTTATCAAACTGACGTTTCTCATGACATAACCTACATATTTTGTTACATGTCAACTTCATGACGTATTTGTATAATAAATATATAATATAATAAATGTTAAACATTTTTACCAAATATTTTTGTTGAATTTAATTATATGAATCTTGCAAATTAGACTGTTCCTAGTATCAAGTAATTAATTAGGCTTCCTCTAGTCTAATTTAGACAAGGTTCATTTAATTCAACTTTTTACTATTAAATTTTCTCAAACAAAGTTTAAAAAAAGTGATGTTCTTAAAAATCCAGTTTTATTTTATAAATAATATTATCTGTCAGTGATATTTAACATAAGCTCAGTTTTCAGATTCATTCAGACCTACTTTTATATTTAGTTTATGCTTCAGTTATAAGATATTTTCTAAATTAATTTAATAATTAATTACAGTTTTCATTTTTCATTGATAACAGGTTAGTTTCAGTTTAAGTTTAAACTTAATTCAAACTTAGATTCATATTTAGTTTGAGCTTTAGTTTCAAGTTAGTTTTAATGAAAGTCATGACCTTGAAAACTGTCAGTCTTTCTATTATCCATTTGAAATTAATAATGACATTTTATCAAACTGACGTTTCTCATGACATATTTTGTTACATGTCAACTTCATGACGTATTTGTATAATAAATATATAATATAATAAATGTTAAACTTTTAGCTATATTTTATTAATATCAGTTTTCAGAATTTTTCAGTATTTTTACAAAAATATTTTAACTTAAGAATTATCCTGTTCCTATTATTAAGTAATTAATTAGTCTTCCTTTGGTCCAATATAGATAATGGTTCATTTAAATCAAGTTTAATCAATTCACTTTTCTCAAATAAGCTGATCTTGAAAAGCAGATTTATATAACTTTCATAAATAATATTTTTTGACGCTCATTTTAAGCGTAAGCTCACATTGATTCAGACCTAGTTTCTTATTTAGTTACAGCTTTAGTATCAGATTATTTCGAATGAAGTGATGGCCTTGAATATGCACATTTCTATAATTTTCAGAAATTTTATATTTCTGTTTATTGACGTATTGTAATCAATGTTTCTTGGATCTTTAAGTGCTACGAAAATAGTTGGCACAGTTAGTTGTTTCATCCAGTATATCTATCTATGTACATTCTTGGCGGAAGCTTGATGATGCGTGTAGTAGCTACATCATTGGCACAGTCCCAGAAGTGACAATTCCGATGGTAGATAGCATAACATAAGACGACGACCTTCCCTTTGTGTACGCCACCCCTTCGGTGGTACGTGAGACATCTTCGTGGCAGTTCATTTTAACTCGCACGCCGCCCCCGAGCAAAAACCAACCCATCACCGCACCCTCCGCAAGAAACCCCTACCCACCGGTATTCTTCGCACGGTTGAATACTTATAGAACGACGGTCGTAACAAAAAAAAGGAACCCTATATATATATGAGTACATATGTATATTGTTTTATATATATAATACATAGAGAGGAAGGCAAGGGGTGCGGAGGTGGAGTAATTTAAGGACATACAAAATATATTGACGCAGCCTGACTCGAAATTTTATGTTACACATGTTGGGACGAGAAGAAAAGGTACCTCTTCCTCTCTCTCTCTCATACACAAACAGTTTCCCATCGCCCACGCGCGTTTTATTATTTATAAATTTCTTTTGAAAATGAGAAAGAAAAGCGAATAAGGAAAAATCCCGAAATAATAATAATGCTTCCTTCCCTTCGAGCAGCACAATGAAAAGGTCTGAAAGGATGTATGCATTTAGCCGAAGCTCGTAAATAATTTCATTCGCTCGTCCTTAATCAGTCTTCGTCTTCCTCTCCTCTCCTCTTCAACCACCCGCAAAATCACAATATAAATTACATCTCGCTCCCTTAATACATCGCATCAAGTATTCGCTGAGAGCATACTTTATTCGCTTATGATTACGGTCGGATTTCTTACGCATATTGCACGTCTCCGCGGAACGTCTCAAAAGTTTCAGCGGCAATGTCTAAAGCCCTGAACTGAACGCCGCGATACGTTTCAGCGAGAGGAAGAACAGGTTGCACGAACCGCGAAAACTGTAAGGTTTCAACTTTGATTCCGTGTATTATGTAAGAAAACGAATTTCTAATCTAAACCAGTCATCTACAAACTTCTAAATACCTTCAGGATTTTTATTGTTATTTGTAACTTTAGTATAATATTAGCCTTCTTTTTCACTATTTCTTGCAATATTTCACTATAAAAACCATAGAATATTTACATACCTTCATTATGATTATATTTTTTCGTTGTTGAAGTTGGAAATAAAGGTATTAATAGGATGATTTACTGGTTTTTAAGTGAAGTTAGTCAGGAAAGCAAAATTAAATTAAAATTGCGAATGGATGCAGGATGTCTTTCATTCTCGTTCGGTCGTTGACTGTGAAAAAGTTCATTAATGCATCCATCGACAAAAGAAGCTCGCAGATAATCGAGACACAATGGTGACTTTAAAGATTAACTCTCCTTTTATTTTCTTTTTTTAAATTCTCATTCCACCTTTTTCTTGTTTGTTTTGTTTCCTTCCTCTTGTCCTTTTCCATCTTAAATATCCTTGTTCATTAAAAACTTTGCGCTTGTAGATTAAAAAAAAGAGAGGGCTGCGACAAAAGCGTTCGTGGCAGCCGCTAATGCGTTATAAAAATTAATTATCGACCATCGCGACTAATCAACGTTTCTGCTTAATGAAGTTTTTAATTTAAACTTTAGCGCGAAAATCTGTTGCGATTTACGTGTTTCTTTCTTCCTTTATTTTCGAGTTTCGCAGCTTTATTATTGTACAAGTTCGGTCGACTTTTTTCCGAGAGTTTATTCAGTTAGCGTCGGAGACGATGGGGGATGAGGGTGGAGATTAAATGCAGATGGTTCGTTCGCATATTTAACGTTACATTAATCCCGAAAGTCTGCAGGTTGAATTGCACGGATCCTTTTCGCCCATTCCGATTCGCCGAGAGTTCGCAGCTTTCGTTGGATAACGTGAGGGAAACATTCGTCCTTTTCACGAGGATGGAGCGCACAAAAAGATTTGCCGGTTTCTTATCTTGTATCTTAATTTTAACAAAGTTTCCTCATCAGTCGGAAATGAGACTGTATATCACCAGGATGCATGGAATTGTATTTCCGACTCTCTTCCGGCCTCGTTCTTTTTCCCTATTTCTCCTTCTTCTCTTTCCGTTTACCTTTGTTGCTCCTTCGGTGTATTCCCACATCTAATCGCGATACATTGGACGGAGTGAAATGTAATGGATGCTAGTAGCTACTTGCTACAACTACCATCGCTCCATCAATTACAGCTGAACATTTCGTATTCCGCTGAAGTGCATACGCCTCCTCCGCTGACAACTACAGCTTCTGTTGCATCGGCAATTGCACTTTTGTAACTTGCACAAAAGTGTATTTTGCAACTTTACATCACACTTCGGTAATTAACTGAAAGCCTCACTACAAATCCTATCCCAACTTCCCAATCCCAAACTTTCAGTTCACTTCAGTTAATCACTTTGTATATCATTATGTATTTAATACATCCGCCTTACAAAATTTCGCCACGTCTACAAGATAAACTTCCCGTCAATCAAACCATTTTCACTTACATAATCAATCAATATTTTAACAGAATTTATTTACATTTTAATACACAATATCTTCAATAAATACAAATTATAAAATTTACAAAATATGCCACGTCTACAAGTTAATCTTCCTACCAATAAAACCAATTTTTAATGACATTTATCAATCAATATCTATCAATATCTTCTCACTCTCTGCAACAAAATTGAAGTATTTTGTTATTGAATTGAAGTGAATTGAAATAAATCTATTATTTTTTTGTAATAAAATGACTATTTTTTTCGAATATTTATTTCAATTCCCCCGACGTTGATTTCCGATCAGCAAAAGCAATTTCCGGTGGTTTTGAGGCAAGATCAAATCAATTCGAAAAAGAACCATATCCTGATTAAATTTATACGTATTAACCTCGTTATAAATCTGCAAATTGTAACAATTCCTACAAACCTATTTTTTATTGAATTCTTTCTATATTCAACATTTTTTTAGTGAAAATGACTTTTCAACATATTTTGATGAAATTACTATATTATTGAAACTAAATTGTCTTTTTTAATAAAGTTATCAAAAATATTAGTTTTTCTTTAATATTGTGTTATTATTAATTTTATAATTTCTTTCAAACTTAATTTTTTTATTTTTCAATTTGCATATTTTTCAGCAAATTGAAAAATAAATCACCAAAGTAAATGAAATTAGTTGTTTAACTTTTGCACGCTTTCAATTTTTTGTATAATAATATACAAAAAAGTAAATTAAAAAAAACTATAAAATTTTGTACTTACATATTAATATATTTATTTAGAAAAATAATTAATAATTAACTATAACATTTATTTTGTACATCGGAAAAGGCACGTAGACCACATCTGAACTTAATTTATAAATAAATAAATATTTACTTGTATTACCTTAAATTTATATAATCTAACAATCACATTATTTTGTAAATCGTTCCACAATCAAGACCACTTAAAAACTTGTTCATCAACAAAAAAAAAACAACTTTTCACATCCTTAGGCACTAATATTCCGTGGATAATTGCTCTATGCGAGATCGAAGAAATAACAGAAGCTCTTCCAAATTGGTGACTTCCTGTACTTCCTTAACTCTTCCACGCTTTCGTTATGCAACTTACAGAAGACGAAACCGATGATGACGTTCTCCCAATCACTGGATTTGATGCCGTACGTATTTAAGTATTTCAGGCAATTCTCGATGATGGTTTTCAGCTTCTTAACCAACTTCTTACAATCGTCCTCCTTCGATGGAATCTTGATCAACTCCTCCATATGGAGCTTCAGCGCGGAGTGCTTACCTCCTTGACTTATCATCTCGTACCAATCGATTCCAGAGTAGGCACGTAGACCACATCTGAACTTAATTTATAAATAAATAAATATTTACTTGTATTATGACTATTTTTTCGAATATTTATTTCAATTCCCCCGACGTTGATTTCCGATCAGCAAAAGCAATTTCCGGTGGTTTTGAGGCAAGATCCATATCCTGATTAAATTTATACGTATTAACCTCGTTATAAATCTGCAAATTGTAACAATTCCTACAAACCTATTTATTATTGAATTCTTTCTATATTCAACATTTTTTTAGTGAAAATTACTTTTCAACATATTTTGATGAAATTACAATATTATTGAAACTAAATTATCTTTTTTAATAAAATTATCAAAAATATTAGTTTTTCTTTAATATTGTGTTATTATTAATTTTATAATTTCTTTCAAAATTTATTTTTTTATTTTTCAATTTGCATATTTTTCAGCAAATTGAAAAATAAATCACCAAAGTAAATGAAATTAGTTGTTTAACTTTTGCACGCTTTCAATTTTTTGTATAATAATATACAAAAAAGTAAATAAAAAAAACAATAAAATTTTGTACTTACATATTAATATATTTATTTAGAAAAATAATTAATAATAATAATATAACATTTTTTTTGTACATCGGAAAAGGCACGTAGAAACATCCGAACTTAATTTATAAATAAATAAATATTTATCTTAAATTTATATAATTAACAATCACATTATTTTGTAAACGTTCCACATCAAGACCACTTAAAACTTGTTCATCAACAAAAAAAAAACAACTTTTCACATCCTAGGCACTAATCTTCCGTGGATAATTGCTCGAGCGAGATCGAAGAAAGGACAGAAGCTCCTCCAAATTGGTGACCCCATATTTCCTGAACTCTTGCACGCTTTCGTTATGCAACTTACAGAAGACGAAACCGATGATGACGTTTCTCCAATCTCTGGATTTGATGCCGTACGTATTCAAGTATTTCAGGCAATCTCGATGATGGTTTTCAGCTTTTTAACAACTTCTTACAATCGTCTCCTTTGATGGAATCTTGATTAACTCCTCCATGTGGAGCTTCAGCGCGGAGTGCTTACCTCCTTGGAAGCTACTCATCATCTCGTACCAATCGATTCCAGAGAGCACGTAGACCACATCTGAACTTAATTTATAAATAAATAAATATTTACCTGTATCACGTTAAATTTATATAATTTAACAATCACATTATTTTGTAAATCGTTCCACAATCAAGACCACTTCAAAACTTGTTCATCAACAAAAAAAAATCAACTTTTCACATCTATAGGCACTAATCTCCTGTGGATAATTGCTCGACGCGAGATCGAAGAAAGGACAGAAGCTCCTCCAAATTGGTGACCCCATATTTCCTGAACTCTTGCACGCTTTCGTTATGCAACTTACAGAAGACGAAACCGATGATGACGTTCTCCCAATCTCTGGATTTGATGCCGTACGTATTCAAGTATTTCAGGCAATTCTCGATAATGGTTTTCAGCTTCTTAACTAACTTCTTACAATCGTCCTCCTTCGATGGAATCTTGATCAACTCCTCCATATGTTGCTTCAGCGCGGAGTGCTTACCTCCTTGGAAGCAGCTCATCATCTCGTACCAATCGATTCCAGAGTCCATGATCGTGTGTGCTTCGGTTCAAAGCAAATTCGCAACTGACCTGTACAATTTATGTAATTATTATGTACTTATAGTGCTCGGGGTGAGGGTATTCAACCAAAATTTCGTAGAAAAAAAAATCTACCTGCATACAATAAACTGTAGTTGATTATATTACAGCTGCTGTTATCAAGTTTAGAAGTTCAGGTATATTTTTTTTTGTGTTTGTTTTCATTCCGCGAAGTAATAAGGAGTTTCCGTGCGTCACGTAATCTCGGGTTACAGCATCTGACGGAATTGCGTCACGTATGTAGTTTAGTTTCCGATTTGAGCTGAAAATTGGGCGACGTTTTCTCCCAAAACTCTATTGAAATCCTCACCAGATCGGCGAACGCCGACAATGGGATAAAGAAAATGAGCGAAATGTAAGGAAACGACGCGAGTACGAGGAAGCATAGCAAATCAAAACTTTGGTGCTTTCGCGAAGACTGAGAGAGAGAAAGAGAGAGAACTTGGTTCTCCTCATTTAGAGACAGAAACCGTATGTACTCATCTTACGTTCAGTTTCGGATTTCCGATTGAATCGATTAAACAGAAGTTTTCAAATGGAAACCTCAAATCGATATTCACATTTTCCGCAGGAAAATTCTCGTGTAACTTAATTAAAGTGTGCTTTCGTAAAGCGTTCACGTTTCCATAGAAGACGTAATGGTATTATAGGAAACGAGAGGCGAAGAAAAAAAAAGCAGTAATTGTGGATCGGTATACTTCTTTTCATATGCCGAATGTTCTACTTTTTTAATTAAGAAAGTTTGTTTTGATAAAAGAAAAAACGCAGTTTTTTTTTCTCAAGACGAATTTATTTTCGCCAATTTTTTCTCGGGCATTGAAATTTCCGCGCACTAATTTCTTATTTCCATTTTAATTATGTTTAATAAGTTGTATGTTCATTATTATTAGTCGTTAATATTTGTAATTCCTATTAAAAATTTACTAAATAAAAGTATTTTTCTTAAATTAATGTTTGTTAACATCTGATCCGGACTATTTGAAACCGAACTAATCGAGGCATAGAAATCTGCACAATAAAACTTACCAGCACTATACTCTGAAAATACTCTTCTTATTTTATTAATTAACTATTGAAAAGAAATAGTAATGATTATTAAGCGGCTTTACAGAGACACAGAAATAAAAGTAGATATTTCACGACTATTGATTCGTTTACAAATCAACACTTTCTATGCGAAATAAACCCTAATTTCGTGTAAACCCAAAATGCGAATATACCCGAACCCCCACCACCTAGTGGAGAAAATGAAAACGCCTAACTGTCGGCTAGAAAACTTTCTCAGTTTATCAGAAACATTTCTTGCAAACACAACACGAACATCAATTTTCTAGTCGACATGGAGTCTGTGAACAATATTACAACTATAAAAGTAAAATTAGAAAAATATTTGGAGAGTGAAGACAAGCATATGTTTATGGATTTAGAAATAGTGGAGACTATTCACATACTAAGCAACACAAAAATGTCGGAACGCAGTATGAGAATAACCAAAATTCTTGAATTTATTAATGAATTTTGGTCCAATACCGTTGGTATTGTTCAAAGAGAAGCGGTGTGTCTCTATGAGAGGCTGGTGGTATTGGACCAAAAGTTCAAAGCTGCAAGAAATTGCAAATAAATCAGAAAAGGAGATTTTGGAACGAAGGGATTCCAAGAAATTTCAACCTCATCAAAATGAGAAAAGTAAACAAAAAATAACCGAAAAATAAATATGAGAATACTGTGATTGCTCATATCAATGCATTTGATTGCTCTCAAATGCAAGATATGCATAGATGAACGTGATATAAAACTGACGAAGAAGGTTCCACTTCAAAGTGAAAAAACATTAATTATTTTTGTATTTCAGCTATTATTCGATAAAATAAATATTTTATACATTAAAAATATAAATCCATGTTTTATTTTTTTCATATATTTTGTTAACAATATTTTTTGTTGGAAATCATTTAGACATCTTCAAGTAGTTTAAGGTTACAAGAAAATAATTATATATAAAGAGAAGAATTGGTCATCTATTCCTGTTGCTTAACTTTTAATACGTTTTCAACTTAACTTTTAAAAATTTGTAATACGTTGATGATGATATCATTATTTTTAATATTTTGATAACAAGAAAATATTGAAAGAGACTGTTTGGTCACCCATCCTCGTTGCTTAACTTTCAATAAGTAGTTTAACGTCGAGGAGTTAGCATCTTGTTTAGTGTGTAATAAATAAGAAAATACTTTTGCTGCATTTTCAGCTTTTTTAAACGTTTTGTATTGAAAAATTAAAATAGGTTTAAATAAGGTTTAAGATCCTTTAAAATATTGTTTATTTAAAATTCGTTAATTGTTAATGATCATTAAACACTTTTGAATTTCTTTCATTTTTTTATAACAAAACAAAACAACGAAAATAAAATAGAAATCTGCAAAGAGTTATTTGTCCATAGGTATTTCTGCTTTTTTTACATGATTCTATTTTGTTTTACTGTGAAATTTATTAAAAATGTATTTTGAAAGTTACCTTCATTTTGTTAAGTTATCAATCTTTAAAATTTTACTTCTGTTGATTCGTTTACAAATCAACATTTTCTATGCGAAATTAACCCTAATTTCGTGTAAACCCAAAATGCGAATATACCTGAACCCCCACCACCTAGTGGAGAAAATGGAAACGCCTAACTGTCGGCTAGAAAACTTTCTCAGTTTATCAGAAACATTTCTTGCAAACACAACACGAACATCGATTTTAAGAGACATGGAGTCTGTGAAAAATATTACAAATATAAAAGTAAAATTAGAAAATTATTTAGAGAGTGAAGACAAGCATATGATTATGGATCTAGAGATAGTGGAGACTATTCACATACTAAGTAACACAAAAATGTCGGAACGCAGTATGAGAACAACGAAAATTCTTGAATTTATTAATGAATTTTGGTCCAATACCTTGGTATTGTTCAAAGAGAAGCGGTGTGTCTCTATGAGAGGCTGGTGGTATTGGACCAAAAGTTCAAAGCTGCAAGAAATTGCAAATGAATAAGGAAAGGAGATGTTGGAACGAAGGGATTCCAAGAAATTTCAACCTCACCGGGAAAATGAGAAAAGTAAACAAAAAATAAATATGAGAATACTATGATTGCTCATATCAATGCAGGAAGTTCTGAATTTCAGGATATGCATAGATGAACGTGATATAAAACTGACGAAGAAGGTTCTACTTCAAAGTGAAAAAACATTAATTATTTTTGTGTTTCAGCTATTATTCGATAAAATAAATATTTTATACATTAAAAATATAAATCCATGTTTTATTTTTTTCATATATTTTGTAAACAATATTTGTTGTTGGAAATCATTTACACAACTTCAAATAGTTTAAGGTTACAAGAAAATAATTATATATAAAGAGAAGAATTGGTCATCTATTCCTGTTGTTTAACTTTCAAACGTTTTCATCTTAATTTTTAAAAATTTGTAATACGTCGATTATTATTTTTAATGTTAGGATAACAAAAAAATATTGATTGAGAGAAAGAGACTGTTTGGTCACCCATTCTCGTTGCTTAACTTTCAATAAGTAGTTTAACGTCGAGGACTTAGCATCTTGTTTAGTGTGTAATAAATAAGTAAATACTTTTGCTGATTTTCAGATTTTTTAAACTTTTTGTATAGAAAATTAAAATAGGTTTAAATAAGGTTTAAGATCCTTAAAAATATTGTTTATTTAAAATTCGTTAATAATCATTAAACACTTTTGAAATCTTCAAAGAGTTATTGTCCATAGGTCTTTCTGCTTTTTTTTACATGATTTTATTTTGTTTTACTGCAAAATTTATTAAAAATGGATTTTGGAAATTACCTTAATTTTGTTAAATTTGTTATTATCAATCTTTACAATTACGAAGCGGTTTTACAGAGACACAGAAATAAAAGTAGATATTTTACTTCTGTTGATTCGTTTACAAATCAAAATTTTTATGCGAAATAAACCCTAATTTCGTGTAAACCTAAAATGCGAATATACCTGAACCCCCACCACCTAGTGGAGAAAATGGAAACGCCTAACTGTCGGCTAGAAAACTTTCTCAGTTTATCAGAAACATTTCTAGCAAACACAACACATCAATTTTAAGAGACATGGAGTCTGTGAAAAATATTGGAATCATAAAAGTAAAATTAGAAATATGATTATGGATAGACATAGTGGAGACTATTTGCAAGCTAAGTAACACAAAAATGTCGGAACGCAGTATGAAAACAACGAAAATTCTTGAATTTATTAACGAATTTTGGTCCAATACCATTGGTATTGTTCAAAAAGAAGCTCTCTGTATTTATGAGGTAATGTTTTTGTATTGGACCAACAGTTCAAAGCTGCAGCAAGAAATTGCAAATGAATCAGGACAGGATGATAGAAAAGGAGATGTTGGAACAAAGAGATTCCAAGAAATTTCAACCTCACCAGAAAAATGAGAAAAGTAAACAAAAAATAATCGAAAAATAAAGATGATAACACTATGATTGCTCATATCAATGCAGGATCCTCTGAAATTCATAGATGAACGTGATATAAAACTGACGAAGAAGGTTCCACTTCAAAGTGAAAAATCATTAATTATTTTTGTGTTTTAGCTATTATTCGATAAAATAAATATTTTATACATTAAAAATATAAACAAGTTGTAAACAATATTTTTTGTTGGAAATAATTTAAACAACTTCAAATGGTTTAAGGTTACAAGAAAATAATTATATATAAAAAGAA